>NW_015507223.1:20971-34058 GCF_001515645.1 Sinocyclocheilus grahami
TCAGTGAGGAATGAAACTGCAGTGACTCCAGACTCAGGTGAGTTTTTATTAATTCACTAATGAGATTATTCACTAATAAAACACTGCAGATCTGATTCAGTTTCACTCTCTTCTCTCATATTGGCTCATATTTGTGATCTTTGTGTGTTTGTAAAGATCTTCTGAACGAAGCATCGCTCCAGCTCTCAGGTACAACATTCAGAGCTTTAAACCTCTTTCTAATATTGATTAGTCGTTATAGATCAGCAGATCTGATATTTGATCACTTGTATAGATCAGTTGTGGTGGCTGTTTGCTCTTTTCTTCCTCATCCTCATCTTGATCTGTGTCTTGCTGCGTAAAAGGATCATCAGGTGAGCTAAAATATGATTAAATCCCAAGTTAATGTGGTTGTGAGAAATCTCTTGTTTTATTGTCACAAATATGGTCCTCATCTGTAAATATGCACTTTTATTTATACATCACTGGTTTATAATTTTCTGGTATAGCAAATTATTTTGAAAACCTCACTTTAACCTTGACCTAAACTATACAATCGCTCTGAATACATAGAAATATGCTGATGAATATAATATTTAATAAGTGTCAATCTGTGTTCAGATGTTTTAGGAGGGCAGTGCCGTCCATCTGTAAGCGAAACGATTCAGAAAACAGGTGAGTGAATCAAACTGAGAGAAAGAAAGACTTGAACTGAGTTTGACTGAATCACATTTAAGAGCTAAAACAGACGGATGAGGTTTGAACATACAGACGAGACAGAAGCTCTATGAATCTTCAGCTCTGAATCTTCTCGCTTAAACGGACCTTCAGCTCTATATGAATCTTCATGTTTAAATGAATCTTCAGCTCTATATGAATCTTCTCGCTTAAACGAACCTTCAGCTCTATATGAATCTTCATGTTTAAATGAATCTGATTCTCTCAGGGCTCCTGAATCCGGTGTCCAGATGAAGTTGAGATCAGATGATCCTCGTTCACTGAATGAATCTGAATCTGAGCAGCTCAACGGCTCCATGTTTAGAGGATGATCATCATCTGACGGATTGAATCAACATCTCAGATCATTTTGCTATTGACTCAAACCCATGTGTTGATGGGATTATGAAGCAGAACTAGTGACTGAAATGGCTAGTTCAATCTGTGCTCGATTCTGTTAACAGTCAGAGTGTATTGCTGGCAGGATTGTTTCACCATCTGAAGTTTCTCAGGCTTGATGTTGCTGTTTGTTGAGTGTCCAGCAGATGGCGCCAAACCTCACTCAAACTCAAACTGATGACCTTTGATCTGCCGCCGAATCAATCCGCTTTGATCGGACACGCTTTCATCCAGACAGAGGCTTTATGAGTCTGATCACGTGACCGATGTTATATCAGTGCAGCATCAGATCTGGGAGATTATTACTGACAGATTTAAAGTGTGTGGCCTTCTGTTTTCAGTCGTGTTCAGTTAGTGAATGGTCTCTCAGGATGCGAGTGTGTTTAACTGTTGCACAATAAAAAAACTAAGATTCCCACATGATTTCAGTCATTAAGGCGCATGCATGTAAATGTTTGCAAAAGATGTTTTCTCTGTTTTGGAGGGATGAATATTTATTGCATCAAAATTTGTCAGTACTTTACTGGTGGATAATTTGATCATATCAGTACATATTAGGCTACTGTTATTGTTTTCATGAATAAGCAATGCTAGATGATAACTTTGTCTAGTGCTCTTATGAGTGCCTTTGTGAAAGCTTAACTACTATTCTGAATGAATAGCATAGACTTCTTCATGGCTAGTGTTTGCATATTCATATTTCATTCTGTAACCTGCTTGTTCTATAGATCTGTGTTCTAGTGTTAAATGCTGCAGTTTTGATAGCGTTGATAACGTTTCTGACAGATAATATTTTGATGTTTTTTGCGTTTGCCTTACTGAATGTGCTATCCTGTCAGCAATAACCCTCCGTGGGCTTTTTTTGATTACTGTCAGGTTTTTTTGTAATTTAAGTGGCTTGAATGATTAGAAATGAAGTTTGCATCAGTCATCTTTGTAAGTTCACTTGTTAAGGTATGAAATATGTTTAATATGTAGGATGTTTGTCTTGTTTTCACCTCTTTAAAACGAATGAAGTCTTTCACATTCAAATGTTTGCGTGTCACATTGACTTCAGTTTCTGTATCTCAGCCCAGTGTTGCAGAGCATGTAATCTGGATGCAACCTTCATTTCCCACGTACTGCACAGCTACTATCAGATTTAAACATTAGGGGGAAACAGCTCCTATGTGCCTTTGCCAATCAAGTTCAAGTGCAAATGCTTTATTGTCATTCTAGCCTTTCAACAAGTGTCCAGCAGAACGAAATTGCGTTTCTCCGAGCCCAATGCTCAATGTGCATAATAGTGCAAACATAACAAACAAACATAATATACATCACAACAACAAACAGCATCATATACATTACTGTACATCTTAAAGTAGTGCAGAAATGGATGTATTGCACATGATTACACTATGAGTGTATAATCAATACTGCTCATAAATGTCAGAACAGAAGAAACCACATTTATGATTCAACCAATCTGTACATACACTACCGGTCAAAAGTTTGGGATCAGAAGGATTTGTAATGTTTTTTTGAAGGAGTTTCTGCTCATCAATGCTGCATTTATTTGATCAAAAATACAGGAACAAATGTAATATTGCGAAATATTACTATGATGTAAAAAAACATTTCTATTTTAATATACATTAAACTGTAATGTATTTCTGTGATGCGCAGCTGTATTTTCAGCATCATTCCTCCAGTCTTCAGTGTCACATGATCTTCAGAAATCATTCTGATATGCTGATTTATTATCAGAGCTGGAAACTGTTGCTGCTTCATATTTGTTTGGGAACCTGTGATAATTTTTTTCAGGATTCTTTGAGGAATAAAAAGTTATAAAGAAGAGCATTTATTTAAAATAGAAATATGTTCTAACAATACACACACTAGCGTTCAGAAGTTTGGGGTCGGTACATTTTTATTCTCTCTTTTTTTGAAAGAAATTAAAACTTTTATTCAGCGAGGACGTGTAAACTTGTTAAGAAGTGATAGCAAAGATTTATATCGTTAGAAAAGATTTATATTTTGAGTAAATGCTGTTCTTTTTAACTTTTTATTCATCAAAGAATCCTGAAAAAAGTATCTCAGGTTCCAAAAACATATTGTGCAGCACAACATTGATAATTCTAATAATAAATCAGCATATTATACTGATTTCTGAAGATCATGTGACGCTTTATACTGGAGTAATGATGCTGAAAATACAGCTGCGCATCACAGAAATAAATAATATTTTAAAGGATATTAAAATAGAAACCATTATTTTATATTGTAATAACATTTTGCAAGATTACTGTTTTTTCTGTATTTTTGATCAAATAAATGCAGCCTTGATGAGCAGAAGAAATTCTTTTAAAAACATTACAAGTCTTACTGATCCCAAACCTTTGACCTGTGGTGTATATAACAGCAGTCCATCAGGTACAGCATGGGGAAGAATAACATAAATGAATCAATCAGTCCATCAACCAGTATATCTGTATGTGTCCATGTGAATTGAGCAGTCTAATAGCTTGTGGAAAGAGGCTATTTCTGAATCTGGCAGTCTTGCATCGCATACTTATATATATATATACATCACAACAACAAATAACATCATATACATTACTATACATCTTAAGGTAGTGCAAAAATTGATGCATTGCACATGATTACACTATGAGTGTATAATCAATACTGCTCAAAAATGTCAGAACAGAAGAAATCACATATATGATTCAACCAATCTGTACATATATAACAGCAGTCCATCAGGTAGCAGCATAGGGAAGAATAACATAAATTAATCAATCAGTCCATACCTATGTATTCAACAGTCCATCAACCAGTATATCTGTATGTGTCCATGTGAATTGAGCAGTCTAATAGCTTGTGGAAAGAAGCTATTTCTGAATCTGGCAGTCTTGCATCGCATACTTTGATAGCGTTTGCCAGAATGCAGAAAGGTGAACAGTCCATTGGCAGGATGGGTGGAGTCACTGATTATTTTGGAGGCTCTACTAAAGCAGCGTGTCAGATGTAATCCCTGTATAGATGGTAGAGAGATCCTGAGGATTTTCTCTGCTGTCCTTACCACTCTCTGGATAGGCTTCTTGTCTGCAGCCGTACAGCTACTAAACCAGACTGAGAGGCTGCTGGTCAGAATACTCTCTATTGTGCCTCTGTAAAAGGTTGTAAGGACAGGAGGGGGCATGCAGCGATTTCATGTTCCCAACTCGTACTGTCTGGGGTCTATCAGTAAGAAAGTCCAATATCTCGAAACATAACGAATTTATTCTTGTAATTTAATGACATTATTCTCAACATTTTATTTCAACTTTTTTTGAAGAAACCCACATTTAAATTACAGTGTATATTATACATTTCTGTCAGATATATTATTATATTATTAAGATGTTATTTCTGACATATATTATTAACATACAAGTAAACATTATTTTCTCGTTTTAAGCACCATCTACTGTTGGCTTATTTATTATCATATTATTTATATATTTTGTAGGATCCAGACAGGTACATTTTATTTGTGGGCACGTTACCAATCTGATTCTGTTTATTCTGAGTGTTATCAAATGATGTTTATTATCAGTTCTGTGATAAGATTACGAAAGTGCAGCTTCTCAATAAACGTAACAACATTTTCAAGGTGACCATTTCTTTTTTTTATTTAATAGTTTTCATTAAACTATTACAATAGTCCAATCCTTTGACAGTGCAACTTGCCAATAAAGGTAACACAATTTTAACTTAATTTTTAGCAAGGAGTTTTGAAAGAACTACAGTTTATACTGTGATTTAACTTTACCTTATTTTCTATCTTATAACCACGTTGAATTTAGAATATAGTACACATTTCTGTAAAAATAAGTCATTTGTGTCCCTGGAGCACAAAAGCAGTGTTGAGTCGCTGGGGGATATTTGTAGCAATAGCCAACAATACATTGTATGGGTCACAATTATACATTTCTCTTTTATGCCAAAAATCATTAGGATATTAAGTAAAGATCATGTTCCATGAAGATATTTTGTAAATTTCCTACTGTAAATATATCAAAACTTAATCTTTGATTAGTAATATGCATTGCTAAGAACTTCATTTGAACAACTTTAAAGATGATTTTCTCAATATTTAGATTTTTTTGCACCCTCAGATTCCAGATTTTCAGATATTGTCCGATCCTAACAAACCATACATCAATGGAAAGATTATTTATTCCGCTTTCAGCCGATTTATAAATCTCAACTTTGAGAAGAAGGGTGAACAGTCCATTGGCAGGATGGGTGGAGTCACTGATTATTTTGGAGGCTCTACTAAAGCAGCGTGTCAGATGTAATCCCTGTATAGATGGTAGAGAGATCCTGAGGATTTTCTCTGCTGTCCTTACCACTCTCTGGATAGGCTTCTTGTCTGCAGCCGTACAGCTACTAAACCAGACTGAGAGGCTGCTGGTCAGAATACTCTCTATTGTGCCTCTGTAAAAGGTTGTAAGGACAGGAGGGGGCATGCAGCGATTTCATGTTCCCAACTCGTACTGTCTGGGGTCTATCAGTAAGAAAGTCCAATATCTCGAAACATAACGAATTTATTCTTGTAATTTAATGACATTATTCTCAACATTTTATTTCAACTTTTTTTGAAGAAACCCACATTTAAATTACAGTGTATATTATACATTTCTGTCAGATATATTATTATATTATTAAGATGTTATTTCTGACATATATTATTAACATACAAGTAAACATTATTTTCTCGTTTTAAGCACCATCTACTGTTGGCTTATTTATTATCATATTATTTATATATTTTGTAGGATCCAGACAGGTACATTTTATTTGTGGGCACGTTACCAATCTGATTCTGTTTATTCTGAGTGTTATCAAATGATGTTTATTATCAGTTCTGTGATAAGATTACGAAAGTGCAGCTTCTCAATAAACGTAACAACATTTTCAAGGTGACCATTTCTTTTTTTTATTTAATAGTTTTCATTAAACTATTACAATAGTCCAATCCTTTGACAGTGCAACTTGCCAATAAAGGTAACACAATTTTAACTTAATTTTTAGCAAGGAGTTTTGAAAGAACTACAGTTTATACTGTGATTTAACTTTACCTTATTTTCTATCTTATAACCACGTTGAATTTAGAATATAGTACACATTTCTGTAAAAATAAGTCATTTGTGTCCCTGCAGCACAAAAGCAGTGTTAAGTCGCTGGGGGATATTTGTAGCAATAGCCAACAATACATTGTATGGGTCACAATTATACATTTCTCTTTTATGCCAAAAATCATTAGGATATTAAGTAAAGATCATGTTCCATGAAGATATTTTGTAAATTTCCTACTGTAAATATATCAAAACTTAATCTTTGATTAGTAATATGCATTGCTAAGAACTTCATTTGAACAACTTTAAAGATGATTTTCTCAATATTTAGATTTTTTTGCACCCTCAGATTCCAGATTTTCAGATATTGTGCTCTCCTAACAAACCATACATCAATGGAAAGATTATTTATTCCGCTTTCAGCCGATTTATAAATCTCAACTTTGAGAAATGTACCCTTATGACTGGTTTTGTGCTCCAGGGTCACATATGTAAATATAATAAATAAAATTTGTTTTTATTTACAATCATTTTTTATACTTATTTATAACATTTTATTTATTACTTTAAAAATATTTTTCTGTTTTAATCCCTAGTTTCTGTTGAGAGATTTCTTTATTTTTAATATCAAGACAACTTTTTGCTAAACACACACACACACACACTCTCACACACACACACACACACACACACACACACTCACTTACTCACTCACTCACACACACACACACTCACACACATATTTCATCTTTTGTTATATTTTTTATACTGTCATCATTTGTAAAGTGTGTATATATATATATTTACTTTCCTTTACCTTTACCAAATTTACCTGTATTTACTTTTGACTTTTGAGGGTGGTTGTAGAGATTTTCTGAGGGAAGGGTTTGGCAACACTGCTGTGCTCGTTCTCAGAATACAGACAGTTCTCCTGATCGCTGCTAAAACCAGCCGTTTTGGGGAGAGAATCCTTCATCTCGTTCATTTTGGCCAAGGATCCGCTTAAGGTATGAACTATGTTTCACATATCCATGCTGTTGTTGTTTTGTTAGATTTGCCTTTCTCTCTCTCTGTCTTTCTTTTCTTTCTCTTTTGTATGGTTTGTAATTATGTTTTTGGATCAATCTTTGTAAACTCCAGCAATCCAGGAGATGCTAAGACTTCGTGTTTCTAGACTAAATGTGAAAAACAAAAAGTGTTCAGGTCTGTTAGATCTTACAAAGTCATCTTTATTTCAAGTCCGCCTGCGCTAGGCTGCACACTGTTTGGTGGAAAAAATAGATTAGTCCAAATTTAAGGAGTTTCGTCGATTGTGCATGCATCACACTGTAAGAATAGCTATTTATAACATTGTTAAACGTTTAACTGTTAAAATCAAGTGTGAACATTTAAGGGTGTTTAGACAATAATGCTCTGCAGGCATGGCTTCATCTTGTGAAACCCGAAAGTTCTCTGAAGTTCTTTACATTCTCAGTTTGACTGACAGCTGCCACGCATGCGCTCTGAAGTTGTTTACCACTAATTGCATCATATAATAATTGCTGTTAATAGTGTTCATCGTCTGTTTGATCACGTCTTAAATTGATTTTTCCGTACATTTCTGCCATATGTACATTAACTGACAGTCACCACTGATAAGCTAAACTTAATTTGCTGTAAAGTTGCTTTGCAACAATCGTGAAAAGCTCTGTATAAATACACTTGAATTGAATTATACAGGGGATAACAACTATTAGCAAAACAACTACAAATAGAAACCAGCATTTCAACATAAAAGTCCCTATAACAATCACAGGGAAACCAACAGGACAGATGTTACACTGAAGAAATGCCAGTGTTCCTCACTTTATTTCGTTGACTCCTTGCTGATACAGTGCATATGTGCACAAGAGGAACTGGAGAATGAATGAACAATGAGCGATCTGATTAAACGTCGTGATCGCATGAGTGATTTGATCTTTCTGTTGTAGTTTCGGCTGAAGATCCAGATGAGACTGATGTGATTCCCGAGAGCAAAGACCAGATCAGGCCGGTTCTGCCGGGAGAAACTGGATCTGGGCAAAGTGCTGCTGGAAACAGATATCTGTTTGAATCTTCAGCCGGTTCAAACTCTGAAACGAAACAGAGCCGCTCAGAAACCCATGCCAGGATGGGTAAAGATATCTGGTTTTATTGAAACACATTCAAGAGAACATGGATGAGAAAGCGGGGGGCTCCAGAAATGCAGAGTTTAGCAGATGTGATTCTGAAGGTGATCGTTGCTTCTGATCTATAGTTTTCAGTCACATGAGACCTGGAGGACAAAACATCCATAGAGCTGCAGCACAGGCCTGTCTGCTTACGGTCTGCTTCACACACATGCAGATCAGCTGTACAAAGAAGAAAAACAAGCATGTGAACAAAAAGACATATATATATAGAGCACCTGCTGCAGTATCTCAATCACTGAAAACAGATTTAAAAAAACTAACACGCTTACTATGGAAAACATATGACGTGCCTTAATGTACTAAAACAGTGATCTTAAAAGCTGTAATTCAGCTTATTGACGATGCTTACTATATGCTATATACTATACAGGTGACCAGACGAAACCAGCATGATGTGGTTTAGTTCCAGGCTGCAACACGTGTGCAGAGGACTCGTCTGCTTCTTGCGTTAAATGGTTAAGTGGTTTCTGTGAATATGCTTAACTGCTGTAGTATCCTCTCTAAAACATGGATTACCAGCTAACCCTGGAGGCTGTAAAACATGTTATCGGGGCCCGAAGGGCAACCTAGCAACACAGAAGATGTGTGTAATTCAGTAAGAAAAAGCATTCATGATGCTACAGAAGCTTGTTAACATGATTGTTTAAAATAATGAATTGTATTGTTCTTTTAGAAAGCTAAAGCTGATATATTTTATTTAGATGATCCATGTACTTACACTAAAGATACGTCATGAAGTGACATGATTTGTGTCAATTTCACATGTAACCTTATTTTATACTGTTATAAATCTTTTCTATTTTAAAATATGTGCAGCTTTTTTATTCAGTATTAATGTCTAAATGCTATTGCAGTGCAATATAGTCTCACTCACACATGTTGCTTTTCTAACTGTGCTTATTTCTTCCATCGGTAGCAGAGGGTGATATAATCCGTTGCTGTCAAAACAAAAAATGACCCATCTGACCACATTCAAGACATTCATTTAGTGACGGTAATAAATAAGTTTCATACACATACTGAAGTAAATCATTGAAGCTGGTGTCTGCTGGGCACAATTTACATTCACATAAATTCACAAACAATACTCATACACAAGCTGCATGCAATATTGAAATAATGTTGACATGTTTGGTAACCTTATGTTTTGACTTTTTGGTCATTAGTTTCCTTTTCACGCTTCAGCTTCACAAACAGGTCAGACGACCATGATATTTACAGGCAAACACTGGTTAAACCAACATATTCTGGTTATTGGGGGTTCTGGTAATATGGGGATTAAATGTTGATGGGAAATGTATATGATGCATCAAAGCTGACTCATAGTTTTTGAGTTTATGACAACAGATCAGAAAATACCATGATACTCCTCACACACAAACATCAGCTGAAGAAGGGACTCAACAACAACAACAAAAAAGGTCCGTCATGTCATTCCAAATATGACTTTCCCCAAAGAATATGACACACAAAGAAAATATTTTGAAGAAAATCTTTAGACAAGGGAAGTTTTGAGTGAACTATCTAAACTCTTGACTTCCTCTTAACTCTTCGATTCAGTTGACCATGTGTTTTTATTGTGTTGTTGTTTGTGGAGATAAGATGTTTTTATATCGTATCACTTCTGTATAGATCAGCTGAGGTGGATTTGGGCTCTTCTTAGTGTTTTTGGCTCCAGTACAGTAGGCGGAGCGGCCATCTGCACTAGTGATGGGAAGTTCGGGTCATTTTACCGACTCGGACCTTTGAGTCTCGTTCAACAAATGAACAAATCTTTTTTCGAGTCATTTCGTTATTTTTAGCAAAATACAATTAAAATGTTACGTGTTACTTCCCTAACACGTCTAATAACGCAAACGTTGATCACACTACAAACAATACAAAACTGCTATAAGAAACAGAAAAGATTAATTCATTGTTTACCTGAGAAACATTTTTTCCTGCACATAACATAATGAGGAGTTATTTCATTTATTTTGCTTATTATCTTTCATATTACTACATGTAAACAGTAGTGTTAGGTACTTTGAAGCACGTATATATGTATATGTATATATGGTTGAAAGGTTAGTGTAATAAAATCATGGTTCTTATTGGGGGTTCTGGTAATATGGGGATTAAATGTTGATGGGAAATTTATATGACGCATCAAAGCTGACTCATAGTTTTTGAGTTTATGACAACAGATCAGAAAATATGGCATGCATCCTCCTCCTCACACACAAACATCAGCTGAAGAAGAGACTCAACAACAACAACAAAAAAAGTCAGATACTTTATTAATAGGAAGTCTTCCGTTTACTTTGATAAGAGATACACATATGAACCCTTTTTAAAGACTGTAATGATGCACGCACACACACACACACACACACACACACACACACAACAGGCTATATATAAAGCTATAGGAATGACAGTAAAGTTTTCAAAATGTGTTTTATCTTTACTGTTTAAATGTAGACTTATATTCACATTCAAGAGACATTTGCACGCACATCATATTTTATATACGAAGCTCTCTGGGGTGAGCTCATTATCATACGAACCAATCAGAGCCGTTCAATGGCTCTGGAACCAATCAGGTTTAGTCTGTGTGCTGTTTGAATTTAAACACAAGTGTTTTGTTTTTTTCATATATGATGTTGAAATCCTTGTGGGAATTCAGAAATATATATTATGAAATAAAGGCGTCACGCTTGAACAAATGTATAAACACCTAGCTTATTACAATTAATGTATCATGTAAAGAACAACAGCCTAATCAACCAAAGTAGCATAACCTTTGAAGTAAAACTGAACAACATATTTTAAATATCGCAATGCTTAATAATAGTTGACAAACGTTTGTTCATTGTAAATGTTAAAAATGTTTTTCCAAATATTGTACTTTTCCAAATATTAAAATTATAAATACATATATATTTAAAATATAACCACGTGTAGGCCTACTGCAATATAAAGTACATTAAAAACCCACTAAAAGTGTAATCATTGTGTTATGTTCTTACGCAAAGTAGACATAAAATATACTTTAAGTAAGTGTAACATAAGTATGTTTTCTGTAAATACACTAAAAAGTCACTAAAAGTATGCTTGTGTTTAGCATATCCCTTAAAAGTGTAACTAAGCATATATTTAATACAAAAGTACTTCTAGTATACTTTTTATAAATACATTAAAAGTATGCTTGTGTTTAGCATATTTCTTAGAAGTATAACTAAGCATATATTTATTACCAAAGTATTTCTACTATACTTTTTTAGAAATATATTAAAATGCAATTCAGTATATTTTTATTGCACTTCAAATAAGCATGTTGGGAATACAAATGTATTATAAACATACTACTTGAATTTGAAGTATATTTTTAATGCATGTAATACTCCGTCTCTGGGCGGAGCGTGTCGTTTCCAGCTACACTGAGCGCTAGTTCTTTATTCGCTGTAACTGCTTCATTAGGTGGAAACGCGGTCTCCTAGTCTGGATAAGATACATGATAACATTCAGAGTTTCGGATGGCGAATATATGATTAAAAGCCTCTTCTTGAGTTCATCTGCGTCGCTCTCTAAAGCGTCTTCTACCTTCGAGGGACTTTTCTTTGAGCGTGAGTAACCATTTGGTCATGAGTCTGACTAATGTGTCTGGTGTTGAATTCAAGACTGAAATCACTAGAGTTTCTGGAAATGCTGTCATAATCATCAGACGGGAAGTCTCGAATTGTGGGGCTCATAATGCAGCAGTATTGTTTGTTTTAAGATCCGGATTCTAATTTAGAGACTAGAGAGAGATAGTGTTTTTTTCATACTATGGAAATCAATGGCAACCATGCACCAACAGTTTATTACCAGCAATCTTCAAAATATCTTCTTTTGTGTTCAACATAAGAAAGCAACTCGTACAGGTTTGGAACGACATGAGGGTGAGTAAATGATGACAGAATTTACATTGTGGGGTGAACTATCCCTTTAGTGTGTTTTAATCATTATGATTTGCTTAACACATGCTTCTGAAAAATACATGCTCCATATTCTTACCATGCGCAGACGTTTAATAACAGTTTTAAAGATGTTCCATATTCCAAAGCTTAAATCTTTGTCAAATCGTTTATGAAATTATTTAGCTGTCTTTAATGACTTCATTACATGGTTATTAGTTAGTTTATCCTTTATTGTCTTCAGGGAGACATTTGTCTCGACCAAATTACACTTAATCAGAAAAAAGATCATTACTTGTAATCTTTTTTGGGACTACAGCAATGTTCCCTCTAATTGTTTTTCTTGCTGAGCAGAAATGTTATAATGTCTATTCTATATAGAATACCAATTGAGGTGTTTTAGAGCACCCTGATGGCAAATGTAGGAACATGCCATGATAGCTTACTTAGGAAGCAAGACTTATTTTTGTGATATCTGACTCAAAAACACTAAATCTAACCCTAATTCAAAAATAACTGCAGGACTTGGGACTTTGAAACCACTGTGGACACCTATACTTTGTTTATAAAATAAAGATATTCTATGCACAATATTTCAGTTACACTGGGCAAGGCAAGGCAAGTTTATTTGTATAGCACATTTCATACACAATGCTAATTCAAAGTGCTTCACATAAAAGAAAAGAAAAAAAAATTATCACAAAACAAGGAATTTAAAAACTTTGAAAATGATTTAAAA
>NW_015507223.1:34580-35721 GCF_001515645.1 Sinocyclocheilus grahami
TTATCCTAATTCTTAACAGTTGGACAAAAAAAGTGTCTTTAAAAAACTATTGGAACACACTGCCTTTACCTATATTACCAATTTCATTTAACAATTTAAACATAAAATGAAAAAATATATATATATTAATGTTTAATTCCTTAAAACATTGGCAAGTAGTCCCAGAAAAAAAACTGCCTGAAAATAGACAATTTTCTTCTTTCAAGAAATCTCACGTGACAGCCTGCCTTTCCTACAGACCAGTTCAAGTGAAGAACATAGCTGTATGATAAGATATGATAAGTATTCAGAGTAAAACAACTTTGCTTTATTGGGAAAGGATAATTCTACTCCGGACGCGACTAAAGAACCCAATAATCAGTTACGCTGCCAATATTTACATTTACTCATTTAGCAGACGCTTTAGAGGCAGGGTAAGTCAAGTCAAGTCAAGTCACCTTTATTTATATAGCGCTTTTAACAATACAGATTGTGACAAAGCAACTGAACAGCGTTAATTAGGAAAATAGTGTCAATAATGCAAAATGACAATAGTAAACACTCATTTTTCAGTTAAAGACCGTTCATCATTGAATTCAGTGATGTCAACATCCAGCTCAGTTCAGTTTAAATAATATCTTTGCAATCATGTCAACGATATCGCTGGAAATGAAGTGTCCCCAACTAAGCAAGCCAGAGGCGACAGCGGCAAGGAACCAAAACGCCATCGCTGACAGAATGGAGAAAAAACCTTGGGAGAACCCAGGCTCAGTCGGGGGGGCAGTTCTCCTCTGACCAGACGAACCAGCAGTACGGAAAAATCAATTTAAGACGTAATAAAACAGACGATGAATAATATTAACAGCAATTATTATATGATGCAATCAAACTTATAGCAAAATGTGGTAGTTGTGTATGTTGTTTCAGGGTTGGCATCATCTGAGGTCCTCTGAGGAGTTGCATCATCTCTTCTCAGGTCTTCTGGATCCAGACTGAAGCTTGTGTAAATCCTAGTTAACATCCCGTGGCAAAAAACAGAGAAACAAATACAAACATAATTAGCGTAGCTGCTGTTCCAACCAAGCAAAAATGATTTGTTTAACTCATCACTTACTTAACAGAGTAAGTGATTTCTGGTAGCCAATGTTGATATTTGAAATCA
>NW_015507223.1:36438-53582 GCF_001515645.1 Sinocyclocheilus grahami
TAAAAGACGGGGACATTGTTGTTTATTTACTTAGCATTGAGTCTCCAACTAGATGACAATGTAGCGTTTAATCACCATTCAACAGCCTCAAGCCACCACCGCACTGCCGTCTGTTGGACTGCAGAAAGATACTAACTTTTCAATCTGCTATGTTACTGACTGTACTGACGAACTATGCTGACACCGTGTCCGCGCCGCAACAGAACGCGACAAAGCTACTGTTGAAAATCATCTGAACTTTGTGTCAGCACGTCATAAATAGAATGAGGCATCAGTTTACTGCACCCAGTGTAGACAACATCACCGATTATAATGGGTTCTATTGTACATCGGACGCGAGCGGCACGATGTGATGTGACCGTTGGGATAAGCATGAGTTCTGGGCCGACACCAGCATTGACTGAGTGGCCGCGATCAGCTCCGGTGGCCGTAATAACTCTGTGTCACTTTCAATAGCATTGAAAATGAAACATTAAAAACCTAAAAATAAAAAAGTGCCTAATATGTGGCCTATAAACAATTGACATAATGGGGGAGGGGTTAATTAGCTGCGCTTAGGTACAGTGCGCATTAGCATTCATTTTAAGTTTAGTATCAACAGCTATCATGATGTTTTTTCAGACACTTTGCAGATGAGAACAATAACACAAGCCGACAGTCTCAAGCCCTGTTTACACTAAGTGCATTTTTGTTTTAAAGGCATTTTAAAATGAAAACGATCGTCTACACTTGCGTTTTCAGTGCGTTTCAGAAACGTTCTCGGGCCACACTACACAACAGAAAACGCATGTCATCTGAGCATTCATGCAGCTACAGCCTCTGGGTACAACCACATGTGTACATATCTATGGGGACAACAATGAGCATCGTGTTATTGTTTACACGGTTGTGGAGGAAATGTTATTTTTTATCTGAAATATTAATATTATTATTAGTATTAGTTGCTTCACTGTACTAAAGAGTGTTCTTTAGACTGTATCTTGAGTGCTTCAGTATGCTTGAGTTTTCGCTGAGCTGAGAGATAACAGGAAATCTATTTGTGTATGTGTGCAAGACAAGTGTGTGAGACAGAGAGGTTATTTTAGTTTCTTAGACGGCCTGGCTACTTAGAAAATGATTTGCATTCAATTCTTAGAAACGCATCTGGAGGACATAGTTGGACATATATGTTGAATATGCGTTATGATTGGATGAGATCAAAGCATCAGCATTTGATGAAGGTATGTTTGAGTTTGGGCTTTTCCACTTTGTCACACTCTGCAGTCAACTTGGATGACTGTATGACTGTCACCTTTTCTTGCAAGAAAATAAATGTTCAAAAGACATTGAATTTAATTGCCACGACAACGGTCGTCAAGGTTACGCAGAGCAAATGTGGGCAGCCATGCCATCGTTTTCAAAAGTCTCAGTTTTGGTCCGTCTACACTGAAACGCAACCCGTCTGCAGCGTTTTCAAAAATCTCAGTTTTCGAGGTTTGAAAAAAGCCTAACCGTGGCAAAAGTTATGCGTTTTAAAACGTAAACGCACTAGTGTAAACGTAGCATCAGTCTGAAGTTCAGGATGGAGAGGGGTCTGTCGTCACACAGAGTAGCAGATAATAGCTGATAGGGTGGGAATCTTAAGCCACTTCACGATCCGATTCCAAAACGATTCTTGATCTACATTTTTTCAGAATTCTTCCGCTGTGCAAATACATCTTTACAACTTTACATTTTAACCAGAATTGGAGTTTCTATGCGTTTTGTTTATAGTTGGAATCTCTGTATGACATTACTGACATCTTAAAAGTAATGAAAGAAATTATAATTTTTAATTTATTAGCAAAGTTATATTCAGGATGAACAAGCTCTGAATGAAACATGTAAACGCCAGATTACAAAGAACAATTATGAACAGATCATTCCACAACAGAGTATGACAATTTTTCAGTTTATTTATAACCTTTTAACAAAGCAATGTCTTTAAAGCAAAAATTTATATATACATATATTTAAAAAATACTCAGAATTGTAGCATTTCTAAAATGTTTTGCTTTTTTTGTTTAGAGCCTTTGCAATTGCCTTTAGTTCAGAGCCACAGAGAATTATCTTTAAAACATAGTGCAGAAAAAAAAACAGCAGGCCACAAATTAAATAAGAACTTAGATATCCAACATCTACCATAGTTTATCTGTTATTATTGAAGTTTTTCTGTAGGAAAAGCAGTTGGTCCACATGTTCAGAAGTAAGTGTGCTTTGCTGTGCTGTAACAATGTCTCATGCAGTAGAAAAGACTCTCTCTGCAGAGACACTGGTTGCAGGAATGCATAAATACCTCTTTGCCATTTTGGAGAGCAAAGGAAACGACACTTTGTTGAGATGCCACCAGCTGAGGGGGTCCTCAGACAGAGAGAGTGCTGGGGTACTACGATGTCTGGTCATCTCCTCTTCAGCTATGGCACAGGGTGACTGATGATGGGCTGCACCTGAAGCATCAGAGAAGGTCTGTCCCAGCAGACTTTGAAGCAAAGTTGAAGCGCTTCTTTTTGAAGCAGAAGGACATTCTCTGTGACTTCAGGCTGTGGGCTCACTGAGCTGTTGGGTTCATTCGCTGTGCCATCTTCTGGATTTTCATGCTCTTCTGCCCCATCTTCCTGCTTTTAGGCAATAATAAGAGAATCAAATAAACAACACACTGTAGATCAAAAATAAGTATTCAGGCAAATTAGTCATGCAATATTTTACATTTCGTATACATTGATTAATAGTTAGAGTAAATGCAGTAATATCATTTGCTAAACTTTGTCATTTATTATCACAGATACTGAAGAATTACCTGTTCTGTATGTTTCCTCTCTGTTTTCTTCGGGAAGGAAAAGGCAGTCCCTTAAAGCGTGGGTCAAGAGCAGCACATTTTTTAAGAAGACTTGTCTCCTTCTCAGTGGTGTGCCTTTTGCTGAGATCCTCACTGATGACCCTCTTTATCTGCCTGATCACTGATGTCTCCTCCGTGTTTTCTTTCATGTCCTGGATCAACTTTGCATGCAATGGAGCAATCAGACATATTGGGGGACTGCTCTCCTCTGATGTTAGAAGTGTGGCATCTTTCATTGGCTTGAGGACATTTATATCATCCTGAGCACATGAAATATCTGATTCTGTAAGAGTGAAGATTTCAGCCGCACCTTTTCTCACCTCAGGTGATAGTAACGCAGCACAGACAGCCGGACTGCTGGTAACTTTCGCGCTCGCTGAGAGGCCAAATTCAGCGTGTGAGCATAACATCTCACGTGTGGAAACTTGCCAAGCTGTGCTGCCACAGCCATGTTAGAGTCATTGTCAGACACCAAAACTAGGTCTTTGTTCACAATGCTCCATCGTTTGCAACACTGTGCAGTAGTTCAGCAATATCCGCTCGCTCGCGTATGACTTTCATTCATAGCCCGTGTTTGCAGGCTAATCAATGTCCGTGCATCACATGTTATTGCCACCCTGTCTGTATTTATTTGTGATTCTAGTATTTTTCTGTTTCTTGCTCGTGGCCGCGCCTGCGCCAGTCACAATCTAATTTTAATGCAGAATCAATTCAGAATCGTTAAAGAAAGAATCACAATGCATCGATTAATACATTTTTTTCTCCCACCCCTAATAGCTTATGTGGAAATAGTTGTATGAATTGTCGCCACTTTATCTATTGTAAAAAATTGTTAGAATTGAGCATGTTTTCCTGCCAGTTGGCATTGAGAGTGACTGACACTTGATGGTTAAAAAATGAGTAAATAGATGTGTAAAAAAATAAAATAAACCAATAACAAAAGAAAAAAATCCCTACTTTTTCTCTTTTCTATGTGTGTTCATAAATTGTATTAATTTGTAAGTGTCATTCATATTTGGCAGTTGGCATTAGAAGTTACTAATAACAGTGGCATATGAGAAGTTTAATACCACAGAAAGAAAAAGTAAAACATGCCTTTTTTGAAGCTGCTGTATATAAAGAACTCAAGGTGGCTGAATTTGCATGCTATTTAGATAGATGAAGCTTAGGCATTCATTACTTTCATTCAATTGAATTAGTTTTTTAGCACTAATTTCATTTATTTCTAGAGCCCGACTGTTTTTTGGGGGCCGATGCCAATACCGATATTAGGGAGTAAAAAAAGACTGATACCGATATATCGGCCGATATTCTTTAGGCTATATTATAGTACAGTATAGTCAAAAGTGTGGACACACTTCCCATTCGTGTGTCCAAACTTTTGACTGGTACTGTATATAGAAACAGTATATAGCCTACATAAACACATTTTTTGCAATGATAACTCAAAACACTTCAAGATCAAACACTTATAATGATGTGACAAACATAGGCCTATTTATTCTCTGTTAACTGTAACAAACAAGGCAGGAGCTGTCCCAATAACATCTGTTTCCATTTAGTGAGCAGCCTTATGTCTTAGAAGTGAAACTCATATGTGGAGGGGCTTTTCTATCTTTCACCATGAGACTGTTCTCACTCTTCAGTGGCATGTTATAGCAACCAAAACTATTGTATGACTCAGAGAAATAACCTAACCCAAGTCTGATGAAGAATGCCCTGATGGCAAGATGATTGCTAGCTGCAGAATTATGTTTAATGACAAAGAGTTGATGTATTTTATGAGAGACTGTTTTGTTCTCGACCTAACACAAATAGAACAAAATATATTGAAAAATATATGGAATAACTGGAATTAAGATATTAAACAAGGTAACTGTGTAGGGCAAGCAAGCTACTGCCAAACCAACAGGGGCAGGTTTATGCAGGAAGCTCAGCTTTTCCAAATGTAAACATCTAAAATTAATAAATAATAATAATTAATAAAAACATTTTTTCACAAACTCTGTTGTGTATTTTCTGGTAATCCAATTAACATGCAGAACATTCACATTTAAATTGTCTTTTTGCAGTTTAATATTCACAGACAGTCTATATATATATATCGCGGAAATAATTGGGCCCTACTAATGTAGCAAACTAATATGATAACTCATTGTGCGAGTAAAAGACGGGGACATTGTTGTTTATTTACTTAGCATTGAGTCTCTCCAACTAGATGACAATGTAGCGTTAAATCACCATTCAACAGACTCAAGCCACCACCGCACTGCCGTCTATTGGACTGCAGAAAGATACTAACTTTTCAATCTGCTATGTTACTGACTGTACTGACGAACTATGCTGACACCGTGTCCGAGCCGCAACAGAACGCGACAAAGCTACTGTTGAAAATCATCTGAACTTTGTGTCAGCACGTCATAAATAGAACGAGGCATCAGTTTACTGCATCCAGTGTAGACAACATCCATTCATCATATCATCATGCAAAACTAAGAATTAGAATCACTGTAATGTGACGATCAAATATAGGTGCGGACGGATAATTTGAAGCAGCGGACTCGGGTGCAGTTTGAGCTCATCTGCGCATCTCTACACTACACTGACCTGGGTCTCCAGTAGCAAATAATGGACAAACTAAGTAATTACACCATTCAGAAGCATTTAATCTGCGTTATATGTTCTGTAAAAAAAAAAGTTAATATCGGTGGCATATTCACCGATACTGATATATCTGCGACCGGCTCATATTGGCCGAAAATATCGGCTAAACGATATATCGGTCGGGCTCTATTTATTTCACGTGTTATTGCGATTGTGTTGGCTCTCGTTTTCAGCTGTTTCGTCCACAACCATTAAAGTATTCGATTTCTACAGCGACTCATTTGGCGCACATCTGTAAATCGCATTCACCGGTTCTAACTCTATAGCGACACCAACTCTATAGCGGTTTGCCCGAGCATTGCAATTATTTCACATTTACTAGAATTTAACCTTTGCCCAACTCCTTTTTACATCTGTCCTGTGCGCGACATATTATTTATTCTTTGAGGGAGCATTGGATTACAGTATCAATATTATCATCCTGATTAATAAAACCTCTCTATTTGTGGCCCAAAAGCAACCACTCAGCTCCTCCTTTACCCCGTCCTGCCACACATGAACTGTTCTGAAAACCGGTGTACTCTTCCTAAATGCGGACCTGTAGACCGGAATTAACTGGATGGATTTATGCTCTGAGTTTAAAAGAGGAGGTCTGATCTTATGTGCTTCTTTGATGTCACCATAGCATTCGTCCAATATTTTGTTTTTCCATGAACCATTACAAACATATTGCTGATTGCTTTGTGTGTTTTAGACAAACTGATGTAGACAGCAAACACACTGCATGACTACTTAATTAACTAACCAAACATGGGTGTGCACATTTAACCAGGAGACTTAACTATGAATTCTGCTTTGTAAAAATGAAACTATTTCTAGCCCCAGATGTGAGCGAGAGCTAGAAAATCTATAAATTATTGTACAATATGTGCTATTTCCACTTTAAGCACAATATCTGAAAATTGTCTCCTGATTTAATGAGGGAACATCTTAGGGATTTCATAATGATATAAGAGTTTGGTTTATTGTTTTGGCTTCATATGAAAATATGATACACAATTCAAAATTGCAAAAAGTGCCCCACATTACCCCAGTCCACCCTACTACTACGTGAGTCAAAAAATATTTCTAACGAGAGTTTCTTCAAGTGCACAAACACGTAAAGAAAAGTTCATTCATTCACATTAATAAGGTAAGACAACTCTTACAAATAAGCATGTTTTTTTCACAGTAATGATGGTTTAACTAAATGTTGCAGTAAATCCATAGTCACTAAAAAACAAGTGTGCTTTAACTGAAACTCCCATTTTTGTAGTAAAACACAATAATAATAAAAAAGGGTTCATAGTATTTGTGCTGACTCATTTATTCTGTGGGAGAAATAATTAGGCATGATTCTATAAAGAATATTTTGTTTCCAAAATTTAGAAATTAAATGTTTAATTGTGAAGTCAAACTAATTATTATTAACCTCAGCAATAAGATGTTGTTTAAACATGGGAGGCACGTACATGTATTTCATTTATAAAATATTTTATAGTTATTTAAAATATATTACATATATTTAGAAGAAAGTATTATATATAATATTTTTATCATTATTGTTTTTTATTCGTGGTGTTGGTAATAGTCTTTACAAATAGAATTTCTGTCTTCTGTTTCGTCTGTATTTGTATATAAATTAATGTGATAGTTAATAAATGTGATTGTTGCTTTAAATTTGTTACATTTTGTTTGATATGATTTTGAATGACTAAAAGCATGCCATTTGATTAGCCACTCAGCTATGCATAGATCAGTTTCAGTAACCGTACATATTTTGTAAAAGTTTGTTTAATAACTATAGTTAATACATATTACTTAAGCAAAACCAAGACTAGACTATGGGAACACACAATGCAACCGGTTAAACTCTTTTGAAATCAAACTGTCTGCATCATTGTGTAGGATGAGAATAACTCCATAGCGCCATCTAGCGTCCATGTTGTATATGTTTAAGTGTTGGAGATTATTACTGAATGAATGAAGTGTTGTCAACAAGGTCTGTATTGTCTGAAACCCCAGCCTCAGCTCATGTGAGATCATGTGGGTTTGTTCAGTGAACAAAGAACTGTACTTTCCTGCTGCACACAAAAGTGAAAGGATCGAGAGCTAAACTTGTTTTACTTTATTTGTTTTCTAAGAAGCTTATTGAACTCGTGGTCTGTCTGGAGATGGTGGAGGTGGAGGGACGTCCAGCACTGCGAGGTAAGAACACAAATGCTGTAAATTAATCCAGAACAAGATTGAGTCTGATGTCAGAAAAATAATACGTGAAACACAGCCATGGCATCATGTACCGAAAGTAGAGTCATTTGCCAGGGGTTTTTCATGCTGAGATTTAATCATCGAAGGCCATCATTAAAAACACTGGTTAATGAACTGAGATTGCCTGTATTTGTAATATTTCATATATTTTATCATTATTGCAATGCTTGAGGAAGTTCAGTGTTTGTATCAGTGTCCATTAAGATTCATATTGAGGAATATGTGATCTGTTTAATTTATAATATGTAAACCATCAGGGGCCCCATTGCTCTGAAAGATCATTTAAGTAGCGCATTACTATTTAATGTAAACATGATGGTAAAATGTATTTTTTATACTTGGTGATCAAAACTGTCCCTTTTGAGCAGAATAGAAGAAAAAACCCAAGAACCTGATGCAAATGAGCAAGAAAAGGTATGTTTTTTGTCTTTTTGAATTATTTATATCTTGACAAACCATGCAATGCATACATTACTCAGTTGTTCTCACTGCCAGCTTCATGTGTTTTGTCTCTTTTTATTTTTTATTTTTTTTAATGAATGCAATGTCAGGGGCCTCACAAGGTTTTTCTTAGGGCCCCCAAAAGTCCAAGACCGGCCCTGAGAAGCAGTAAATAAGCCTCGTTACACACAATAAATTCGCAGCCCTTGCGTTTGTTGAATACAAAAATATTTGATGCAAAGGCACTAAGATGTAAATGTAGATTTAAAAATAATGGAGCAAATTTAAGTAGGTAAAGATGGATTATGGTAATATGTAAACATTAAAGAGACAAAATAACTCCATATAGATTTTGTGCATTATGTAGACTGAAAAAACTCTAGACTTTTGCTGCTTGTTCAGTTTATTTAAAATGAGTTAAAGCAACACAATTCTGAACATTCTGTCTCAATTTCGTTGTTCAATCCACTTTAATATGTCAAACTGACTCCAAACTCAGGTGAGTTTCAGCTGATAAATGTCTGATTATTCACTAATAAAATTAAAAGATTCACTGTTTTAATCACATGAAAGAAGAATGTGTTGGGACTAAAGAACTGCAGCAGAAGACTGAAGGAATGATGGCGATGTTCATCAGCAGAAGTGACAGCATGGACAGTCTCATCAACTGTAAGTGGATGTCTATTACTTCAATAATAATACATGCACGTTTCTAAGTGATAGTCCCTGATATCTGTCAGCCAATCAGAATCCAGTATTCAGACAGAGCGTGGTATAATCAGATTGGTGATTGGTCATGGATCTTTCTGATGCAGTTTCAGCAGAAGATCCAGATGAGACTGATGTGACTCCTGAGAGGAAAGACCAGATCAGGCCGGTTCTGCCGGGAGAAACTGGATCTGGGAAGAATGGCACTATAAACAGCATCATCATCATCAATGAAACCAGTGAAAGGTTTCTGAATTAATGTAAACTCATTAAAGTCCTGTCTGGATGATAATGAGTCTGCCACCGATTTCCCACCAATCAGGAAAACTGAGGGACTCTTGTGTGAGATCATTTCATTGTTTGTCATCTGTGTATTGATTTGAGTTGCTTACCGCAGTAGTTGCTGGGTTTATTTGTTTTGTTTGTTTTTGTCATTTAAATGACTATGCATTAATTTGTCATGTGTGTGTGAGTGTACCTGGTATTTATCACATTATGGGGACCAAATGTCCCCACAAGGATAGTAATACTAGTAAATTTTGTAGAGTTTCGTGTTCTTCTGAGTTAAGTTTTGCCTAACGCTGTTGTGCCGTCTAAACTTCAACTTCAGACCACAGCTCTGCAATATCCATTGCAGAGTTGATGTTATATGGCTCGTTCAATGACTCGCCGGCCGTCTCAGTGATCAGCCGTAAAACAGCGATTCTGTCCAAATTCCCTTTAAAATCTTAAATGATTCCCTTTGAGCTAAATTGACTTGTTTCCCTTACAGTAAATATGCACTAAGTTTCCTGTAATGGGTAGGTTTAGGTGTAGGTTTAGGGGTAGGGTTGGTGTAGGGCAATAGAATATACGGTCTGTACAGTATAAAAACCATTACGCCTATGGAGAGTCCCCACTTTTCACAAAAACAAACCTGTGTGTGTGTGAGTGTGTGTGTGTGTGTATGTGTGTGTGTGTGTGTGTGTGTGTGAGTGTGTGTGTGTGTATGTGTGTGTGTGTGTGTGTGTAAAATGGTGTAGTTTGAGGACAGAAACACACTCACCTCTGATAGCCAGCTATGACAAAGTAATTGGTGGAAGAAATATTGAGTTACTTTAGTAAAGCACTTTCAGTAACTTCTAACACTGCTTTGAGGAAAAACTGCATGCATTTAAACCCTTAAGTAAAAGTATTATCTTGCATACTGTAATGTACTTAAGGTATGAAGAGTAAAAGTTTTTTATTCAACAGAATTGTTTTTTTTATATATATGATGGTCTTACATTAATATTGCTGCACTACTGTGTATGTTGCATTTTACTTCTGAGCTCAAGGTTGTTACTTACTTACAGTAAATACTTTACTGTTGGGAAGTTTAATGTACAACAGTGCATCATTGTAAAAGACCATGCTTTTGTGGTGTAGCTGTCCTATGAGGAAAAGAAAAAACTCAGTAGCTACTTCTCATTTGTACATGAATACTTAATGTATTTCGTTACACTCCACCACTTTGTTATTTTGCAAATGAAACAAAGAAAGTTTATTGCTAGAATATTAACAAATAGTTGCTAACTACAGCTGAATCCGAAGCACTCGGACCGGTCTAGCTTGTTGAACATGAGTCTGATTCCTCTCAAACACCTTATGGAGATTATTAAAGCATCATTTCTGTAACACGACATTCAGACACACAAATCTCTGTAAAGCTGCTTTGAACTTATATGCATTGTGAAAAAATATAAATGCAACAAACTCCTCGCTCGGTCTCCTTATTTCTTCACATTCACACAGTTTTAAAGACTTCATTCACTCCGAGTGAAGCGATTCAGGTTTTATTGATCAGAGACGGAGAGTGAGGCGTCAAATCTCCAGTCAGACTCTCACTGATGACGTCTGATCTTCCTGATTATATTCATACACTTGCTATCAGTAGTGTTCATGTATTAGCCCAAAAATGCAATAACTTCTTTATTAGAAGCGTGCTTTCTTCAATTCAAAGAACCTCCCTAAAGCACCTGATAACTTATGGACCTTTCCTCACAAACTCTTTATCCCATTGCACTCTATTGTAAAACTCTTGATAGAAATTACTCGTGTAATTTACTTTGGAGCAGGGTTTTCCAGAATGCATCTTCTTTGTTCCTTTTGTAATATTGAAGAGGAATCAATTCTACATCTGTTGTATCATTGCCCATTCACAAAGTCTTTTTGATCAGAAGTTACCATGGTAGTATTCCTTTGATGTATTTGATCTATTTATTTACATTTTTTGTGTGTAATCGTTACTTCCTACCCTGGTATAATACAGTGTTGGATGCATAAAAATGATCTACTTTAGGTATTTAGCACAGAAAATTAGCACAAGGAATGTAAATATTTTAATTTGTTCATTAACTAAGGGTGGTTTATGCATGAAAGACAATTATTAAAGTAATGATCAACATTTTCAAATAATTACATATTAATTTAGCTGCTGTCTATCTGCAATTGATATTACAAAATAGTTATTCAACTCACTCACTTCATAAAAGCTTTTTGCTTTTTCTGTTCTAAACACCTGCGGTTTGGTGGATGTGTCTCTGACAAGCGCCAGGTGCAACAAGTCATTTATTTTACATTCTCAGGTTCAGCGTTAGTTTGAAATAAAAGTTTGTTTAACACTAGAAATTGAGTCTCACATTATTTACATTTTATTCACACACTAAACATTAATGGTGAACATTTTTGACTTTATAAAATGATTCTCTCAAGTCTTGGCGATTGGCCTCTATTAAACAATAAAGAACGCAAGACATCTTTTTCTTATACACAGCTTATCATTTAATGAATCGACAGCCTATCAGTTAATCTCCAGCATGTTTTACACTAAGCAATACTTTTGGATTGGACTATTTTTAGAGATTACACCGAAAAAAATGTTTGTTTTATGAGAGAAGTCACAGACTTTTTGTGACAGGTGTGATTCAGTTTATGGCAGTTCTCATTCATTCCTATTGGATCCGTAAACGCTCTCAAGTGGCCAAGACAGCAAGTGTGGGTATTACAACAAATTACATGCTATTCATGCTATTACAACAGCATGGCTTCGTAGTAGAAGAGTCCAGATGCTGAATTGCCCTGCCTGCAGTCCAGATCTTTCACCTATAGAGAACATTAATGATTAACATCATTAAACGAAAATACGTCAAAGACAATCACAAACTCTTCAGCAGCTGGAAACCTATATCAGGCAAGAATGGGACCAAATTCCAACACCAAAACGCATAACCTCGATGCCCAGACGTCTTCAAACTCTTTTGAAAAGAAGAGGAGAAGCTACACCACGGTAAACATGCACTCGTCCCAACTATTTTGAGACCTGTAGCAAGCATCAAATTTGAAATGAGCTCATTTTGTGCATAAAATTGTACAGTTTCTCAGTTTAAACATTTGTTATGTTCTATTGTGAATAAAATATTGGCTCATGTGATTTGAAATTCTTTTAAGTTTTCATTTTATTCAAATTTAAAAAACGTCCCCAACATTTCCGGAATTCGGGATGTATGTGCCAGGAAGGAGATCCCAGAATTCCAGTTGCAAAACCAACCAAACCCACCGGTATACATGCTTTCACATAAGGATCATAATCTTTAAATATCATACCTAGCCTTGAGCAAACCACAAAAAAGTCAGGCTAGATTTGTTTATAAATATGATTATAAGTATTAAAACATTTGATTTTTTTGTTTGTTTGTTTTTTGTAACAGTTAGTGGTTATTTTTGAAACATAACTGCATTTTAATATATTTTAAGTAGCTTGTGATCAAAATTATTTTTTTTTTCATCTGTAACCTAAAACATTCTGATCCTCATGCAACAGGTGAATTGTTGCCTTTCTCCGCTATTCCACATTTCTGGGCAGAAGGTAATATGGGTATGATTAACAAACCTGTTTAACAATAACTAATAATGATAATACATGATGCTTGTCTTTTTTTCAGGGCAAGTATGTTCATGTTGTCAGTGCATATGTAGTGGCCACTTGGCAACCACCTGGGAGACTGACTGTGTATCCATGTTCAGGTTTATATACTGTATAATTCTGTTCTATGGGGGGAAAAAACTGTTCTGCGTTCCAGTTGACGTTTGATGCATGCGACTAAAAACATATTTGAGTTATTCTTTAAACGATAGCTGCTCCCTGGTTCAAGTAACAGTGTCATGTTTAACTACTCATAATAGTAAGTCTGTCTTGCTACTGTCTATACCTACAAGAAGGTTAAGTGGTTCAACACTGAGTTCTTGCAATAAAGATGATGCATCATGGAATTTTGATAGTGCATAAGGAAAATGTTTTATTTTCCAGGATGTTCCTGCAGTCTGCATTCTGTGGACTGCGATGTATTCATGCTAATGGTAGCTAGTTACAGTGGTTTTGTTTCCCCATCACCACATTCATCTTGGGTAAAACCCCACGTGCATAGTAACTGTCATCAAAACACATCAGGCTAATCCCAGTGAAAAAAAAGATTTATACACATTTTCGGGTATTGTCTAATTAACAGTTTGATTTGTATTCAGAATTGTTAAAAATGTGTTATCTGTTTGGCAGTATGCACTTTATATAGCGCTTAACTGGGAGTTTGACATCACCCAAGCCTCTTCTCAGTATTACTAATTCATCTCTATCTCTAGGTCATCTTCCAAAACAGTTTAAGATGGCAGTTATTAAGCCTCTCATTAAGAAACAGCAACTTGATCCAAATAAAATGAGAAATTACAGACCCATTTCAAGTCTTCCGTTTATGTCTAAAATATTAGAAAAAGTTGTCCACTCAGTTGTACTCCTTCCTGCAAAAACATATCTATGAAATATTTCAGTCTAGATTCAGGCCCCATCATAGCACAGAAACTGCGCTCGTTAAAATTACAAATAACTTACTTCTAGCTTCTGACCAAGGATGTGTCTCAATACTAGTTTTACTTGATCTTAGTGCTGCATTCGACACTATAGACCATGACATACTCTTAGGCCGACTACAAAATTACACTGGTATTCAGGGACAGGCCTTACGGTGGTTTAAATCGTACTTAGCAGACCGTTACCATTTTGTCTACTTAAATGGTGATGAGTTAACATCAGTAAATTATGGGGTGCCGCAAGGATCCGTGTTAGACCCTCTGTTATTTTCAATATACATGCTGCCACTTGGTAACATTATTAGAAAACATGGAATTAGTTACTGCTATGCCGATGATACACAGTTATATATTTCATCACGACCAGATGAAATTTCTAAACTATCCAAGTTAACAGAATGTGTTAAAGATATAAAACATTGGATGACCAGCAATTTTCTTCTATTAAATTCAGACAAGACTGAGGTATTACTTATTGGACCAAAAACCTGCACACAGAATCTCTTAGCATACAATTTGCAACTAAAAGGATGTACTATGTCATCATCTGCAGTTAAAGACCTGGGTGTCATATTAGAAAGCAACTTATCTTCCGAAAATCATATTTCATGTTACAAAAACAGCCTTATTCCACCTTAGAAACATTGCCAAGCTACAGAACGTGTACTAGATTACTGTAATGCACTACTAGCTGGATGTTCTGCATCTTCAATAAACAAGCTACAGGTAGTCCAAAATGCAGCTGCTAGAGGTTTTACCATGTCAAAAAAAATATGATCATATTACCCCAATCATCATATCTACACTGGTTACCTATTAAGTTCTGTATTGATTTCAAAATATCGCTACTGACCTATAAGGCACTAAATGGTTTAGCTCCTGTATATTTAACTGATTGGTTTAAATCGTACTTAGCAGACCGTTACCATTTTGTCTACTTAAATGGTGATGAGTTAACATCAGTAAATTATGGGGTGCCGCAAGGATCCGTGTTAGACCCTCTGTTATTTTCAATATACATGCTGCCACTTGGTAACATTATTAGAAAACATGGAATTAGTTACTGCTATGCCGATGATACACAGTTATATATTTCATCACGACCAGATGAAATTTCTAAACTATCCAAGTTAACAGAATGTGTTAAAGATATAAAACATTGGATGACCAGCAATTTTCTTCTATTAAATTCAGACAAGACTGAGGTATTACTTATTGGACCAAAAACCTGCACACAGAATCTCTTAGCATACAATTTGCAACTAAAAGGATGTACTATGTCATCATCTGCAGTTAAAGACCTGGGTGTCATATTAGAAAGCAACTTATCTTCCGAAAATCATATTTCATGTTACAAAAACAGCCTTATTCCACCTTAGAAACATTGCTAAGCTACAGAACGTGTACTAGATTACTGTAATGCACTACTAGCTGGATGTTCTGCATCTTCAATAAACAAGCTACAGGTAGTCCAAAATGCAGCTGCTAGAGGTTTTACCATGTCAAAAAAAATATGATCATATTACCCCAATCATCATATCTACACTGGTTACCTATTAAGTTCTGTATTGATTTCAAAATATTGCTACTGACCTATAAGGCACTAAATGGTTTAGCTCCTGTATATTTAACTGATATTTTTATGCCCTATAATCCATCACGCTCTTTAGGGTCACAAAACTCTGCCCTTTTAGTAGTACCTAGAATATCTAAGTCCAATAAAGGAGGGAGATAAGTTTCCTATCTGGCTCCTAAACTCTGGAATAGTCTTTCTGATAATGTCCAGGGCTCAAACACACTCTCTCTGTTTAAATCTAGATTAAAGACACATCTCTTCAGCCAAGCATTCGCATAATGAATCTCAATCTCACCCTTGTTCACAGATAGATCAGATAAAAGTCACAAACATATTTTTTGCTTTAGACGTTATGAACAGCAGCTACGCTAATTCTTTTCCATTTGCCTTTCTGTTCCTACCCCGGGATGCCCATTTCGAGGTAACGAGATTAAACCAGCTACGACGTGGATCCAACCTCACAGAAATAATTCAGATGACCCAACACCTGTGAAGAGATAATGCTGACCCCTGCGAGGACCCCAGATGACGCCAACTTGAACAACATGCACAGCTGCCCAATTTTATCGATATTGTAATAGGGGCAGTCATGGTCGGACTTGTAACCCGAAGGTTGCAGGTTTGAGTCTCAGGTCCGGCAGGGATTGTAGGTGAATATCCAGCACTCTCTCCACCTTCAATACCACAACTGAGTGCACTTGGATGGGTCTACATGCAGAGCACAAATTCCAAGTATGGGACACCATACTTGGCCACACATCACGTAACATAACCATCATCCCTCCCTGCTTAAAATCATCCCTGTTCCTATACAGTAGCAGCCACGAATAACTTTGAATGATTGCAGACCGGTTGCAGTAACACCAGTAATCATGAAGTGCTTTGAGAGATTGGTCTCACAGCACATCAAATCCAGCCTGACCTACAGCAGTTTGCATACAGAGCAAGCAAGTATCAGATTTGGCCCCCAGCTCTTCTCCAGCATCCCGCTCAGCACTGGCGATCCACAAGGCTGTGTACTGAGCCCTCTACTCGTTCTACCAACACCATCATCAAATCTGCAGACGATACTACAGTGATTGGACTCATCTCAGGAGAGGATGAATCAGCCTACAGAGATGAAGTCCAGAAACTAGAGGAGTGCTGCTCTGATAACAACACCTCCAAAACAAAAGAGCTCATTCTGGACTTCAGGAGACGCTGCATTGAGCCCCACTCTACATCAGCTGGACTGAGTGGAAAGGGTCCACACCTTCAAACTCCTGGGAGTCACATATCCGATGAGCTCTCTTGGTCTGTTACACCTCAGCAACAATCAAAACGGCACAGCAACGGCTGCACTTCCTCAGAGTGCTCAGAAAAAACAGCTTGGACTATGAGCTGCTGGTGTCCTTTTGCCGCTCCACCATCGAAAGTGTGCTAGTGTACTGCATCTCGCTGTGGGAGTCCAGTTGCACTGCAGCAGACAAGAGAGGAGAATCAACGCAGCCCAGAAAATCACTGGCTGCTCACTGCCCTCCCTGGAAATCATCACTCGCTCCCACGTCTCTCAAAGGCCAAGAACCATCAAGGAGACGTCACACCCAGGAGAGCACCTGTTCAATCTGCTGTGCTCAAGAAGTCGCTACAGATCCTTAAGAACAAGGAGCGCTCGCTTACAGGACAGTTTCTTCCCAGGTACTGTCAGGACTTTAATGAATGCACTAAATGTGGCGTGTCAATGTGCAAGACTATATCTGGTCACTAATCACTACTGCCACTTATTCCATTTCA
>NW_015507223.1:53592-63858 GCF_001515645.1 Sinocyclocheilus grahami
AAATGGTTTAGCTCCTGTATATTTAACTGATCTTTTTATGCCCTATAATCCATCACTCTTTAGGGTCACAAAACTCTGCCCTTTTAGTAGTACCTAGAATATCTAAGTCCAATAAAGGAGGGAGATAAGTTTCCTATCTGGCTCCTAAACTCCGGAATAGTCTTTCTGATAATGTCCAGGGCTCAAACACACTCTCTCTGTTTAAATCTAGATTAAAGACACATCTCTTCAGCCAAGCATTCGCATAATGAATCTCAATCTCACCCTTGTTCACAGATAGATCAGATAAAAGTCACAAACATATTTTTTGCTTTAGACGTTATGAACAGCAGCTACGCTAATTCTTTTCCATTTGCCTTTCTGTTCCTACCCCGGGATGCCCATTTCGAGGTTACTAGAGATTACACCAGCTCCGACGTGGATCCAGCCTCACAGAAATACTTCAGATGACCCAACACCTGTGAAGAGATAATGCTGACCCCTGCGAGGGCCCCAGATGACGCCAACTTGAACAACATGCACAGCTGCCCAATTTTATCGATATTGTAATAGGGGCAGTCATGGTCGGACTTGTAACCCGAAGGTCGCAGGTTTGAGTCTCAGGTCCGGCAGGGATTGTAGGTGAATATCCAGCACTCTCTCCACCTTCAATACCACAACTGAGTGCACTTGGATGGATTTAAGACATACTGCTGCTGCACAAATAGCATATTAAATAACCCGTAGCAGATCTATACAGGTGGAGCTGGGGGAGGTGGAGGGTTTCAGAGAAACTCTGAAAGCGCACTGCAGGAATCTCTAGTGAATGCTAGCCAGCCATATAAATTAGTTTTTTTGGTAAAATAGGTTTTTCTATCAATTACTGAAAGTAAAAGTGGAAACTAACGAGATGGATCTTTCTCTCACTGACTTACAAGTAGGGATGGGTATCATTAAGGTTTTAACGGTATTACTAATCGTATGACACTGCACATCAGTCCGGTTCTTTAATGGTATTTTTTATTTACAATGACAAAAAAAGGGCCCATTTAATACCGGGTTCAGGTACCATCACTACTTACAAGAGAAGCACAGAAGAATCAGTTTCAAAGCTACATTACAGTATTTCTTATATCTGCATTTTCTCAATACATCATAAGTGGAAGAATAACTAGTCATTTTAAAACCAACAGTGAAGAACAAGTTAAAAATACATCTCAATCTCTTTTGAAAGTGTTACATCCTCTTCTTCAGCTTCCTGAACAAGAATGGTTTGTAAAAAGCTTCTACTTTCCTTCATAAAAGAGTAAGCAAACTACAAGTGGTTACATATGCATTAAAAGACAATTGAAAATAATATGACACTCATAAGAAAACACAATATCATCTATAACAGGGTCGTCCAAACTCGGTCCTGGAGGGCCACTGTCCTGCAGAGTTTAGCTCCAACCCCAATTAAACACACCTGAACCACCTAATCAAGGTTATACTAGGCATGCTAGAAACTTCTCGGCAGGTGTGTTGAGGCAAGTTTGAGCTAAACTCTGCAGGACACCGGCCCTCCAGGACTGAGTTTGGACACCCCTGATCTATAACATTAAGCAAAATGATACACAAGAATAAAACTTTCTGACATTGTTCTTTGGGGAGGAACTCCATCTTTGAGCTGATCTGAATCTCACAGTAGAATCTGCTGGTTTTGAAGATGAAAATTAACTTTATTCACTGTGAAACTTTAGATAATGTTTCTTTGTCGTGTCACTTATAATGACTGGTTAGGACAGATTTATCTAGATGATATTTTATTGCTTGATGCATTATTGTGTCTCATTTGGTAAGGACGCAGCATCAGATCTGAAAGTGCTGATCTGAAGATGATCTACTTACTGTGATTGTTTTTTGTATGTCTGTGTAGAGCAGATAATTGAATGAAACACTTCCCACATGCAGTGCAGTGATACGGTTTCTCTCCAGTGTGGATCCTCTCATGAGTTTTCAGATTTCCTGACCGACTGAATCTCTTGTCACAGTGTGAACACTTGTACGGTTTCTCTCCAGTGTGGATCCTCTGGTGTGTTTTCAGGTCTCCTAAATGACTGACTCTCTTGTCGCAGTGTGAACACTTGTATGGTTTTTCTCCAGTGTGAATCCTCTCATGCAGTTTTAAACAGTATGCTGAAGTAAAAGTCTTTTCACACTCAAAGCACATGTACTCTCTCACACCAGTGTGTATTTTCTGATGTTCTTTCAAATTTTGTAGACGTGAAAAACTCTTTCCACACAAATAACATGAATGTGGTTTCTCCTTTGTATGAACTCTCAAGTGCTTCTTCAGGTCTGAAGCACCCAAAAATGTTTTGCTGCATTGATCACATGTGTACAGCCTCTCTCTAGTGTGGATGTTCATGTGTTCTTTAAGGTGTGATGATTGTGAGAAACTCTTCCCGCACGGATCACAAGTGTACGGTTTCTCTCCAGAATGAAGTCTCATGTGTATTTTAAGGTTTCCTTTTAGTGTGAAGCTCTTGTCACAGTGTGAACACTTGTACGGTTTCTCTCCAGTGTGGATCCTCTGGTGTGTTTTCAGGTCTCCTAAATGACTGACTCTCTTGTCGCAGTGTGAACACTTGTATGGTTTTTCTCCCGTGTGAATCCTCTCATGCAGTTTTAAACAGTATGCTGAAGTAAAAGTCTTTTCACACTCAAAGCACATGTACTCTCTCACACCAGTGTGTATTTTCTGATGTTCTTTCAAATTTTGTAGATGTGAAAAACTCTTTCCACACAAATAACATGAATGTGGTTTCTCCTTTGTATGAACTCTCAAGTGCTTCTTCAGGTCTGAAGCACCCAAAAATGTTTTGCCGCATTGATCAAATGTGTACAGCTTCTCTCTAGTGTGGATGTGCATGTGTTCTTTAAGGTGTGATGATTGTGAGAAACTGACATGACTTTTCTCCCCAATTTCACTCAGTTCTTCACTATCCTTGTTTTCTTCAATCAACTCTGAATTAAAAGTAAAAACAGGTTATTTTCAGGAACTCATAAAAAAAGAGAAATATGAAAGAACATAAAAGTGAACCCTGATATCCCTTACCAAAAAGAAGTATACTTCAAGTTTATTTAATTAAGTCTACTTAAGTAAAGTTCAAGTATATTTTAAGTATACCTTATGTACTAAGTGTGCAAATTTCAGTGCACTAGTAGTATACTTGTAAGAGTACTATTTCAATACTCCTTGGGACTAAGTATAGTCTCAGTAAACTACTAGTTTAGTAGTTTTATACTGCAAGTATACTCGTAAGTTTTTTTTAAGTGAACTTTACATCATACTTTAAGTATACTACTATGCCCCTATTTAGGTATTAATTTGTATATATTTTGTTACATGAATATCGGAACATACAAAACATCAAAAGAAAGAACAAAGTATCTGCTTGTAAACAAAAACATGTTATTCTAGCTTCATGTATTCTTTTTTTAAACACTTTAATGTTGAATGTTTCATAATAAAAAAAATAAAGAAATAAATAAACAACATTTTGAACAAAAAGCTGAAAAAGGCTATGAATTGGATTCAGAATGATAATCAAAACGTAGATAAAGTCGATCAACACCCCAAAGCTTGACAGTCATTATTACCTCTTCATTGGTCAACATTTTATTCCATAACGTTGCACAGTTTTGATGCTGTTTTATGTCTGATGATCGTGTTAGATTACGTGTGGAAGCTTCTGATGTTTTGGTTTGTTCTTCGCTTGTGTTTTGGAAATTCTGTACAGAAGATGTTTAATAGCGCCCCCTATTGGATAACAATGAAAACATGGATTCCCGGAGCGCGAAATATAGCTCAAATATATTTAGACTTTTTCCAAGTACAAGTCAAGTATACCTAAATGTCATTTTAAGCACATTTCTGAGAAGTAAATAAAAAGTAGACTGAAAGCATACTTTCTTATTGTCACGAATTCGGTCCATGGACTTCCGTTTATTCACCACCAGAGGTCACCCTTTCCATTACATTGACTCTCGCACAACACAGACTGTTGCATAGCACCCCGGACTACATATCCCATCATTCTTTGCACGATTTGCACACTGCACTGATTGCACTCATTGCACACAGCTGTTTCTAATCACCTCACTCACTATATAACACCCACTCTAACCACCTTTCTCTGCTGAGTATTGTTTAGCCTGTACCCCTTTCAGAGTCTCCGTGTTTTTCTTGTTTTGCCTTGCCTGTTTTTGCAGTTTCTGATCTTTGCCTGTTTTCCTGGATTTCTCCCTCTCGTCTCGCCCCTGTGATTCTGTCTGCCGATCGGTGACCTACGCTAGCCCTAGGACTATTCTTGTGTTTTTGCCCGCCATATACCTGTTTGCCAGTGTTCGACCCTGCCTGTTATACCACGTCTCTTTAATAAAACTTGCAGATGGATCCACACGTCTCGTCAGCCCCGTTACACTTATAGCCCTATTCTTATAGGTACTCCATCATTAACGATAGAAACGTGTTCGAAATAGCGCACGATATAGGCGCGTGCTATGAGTGACAAGCAGACAGCACACACGAACATGAGTGCTGTGCCTGCCTGTGATGAGGAGATTGTGAATAAAAAAATACGAGTCGAATTTAAAATAAAAAAATGCATTTGAATGCAAAAATGGTACAGTCAAATGTTAGTTGTGCGCCAGGGAGCGTCATCAGTGGTGCACGAGAATCGAGATGCGGTGACGAAGTGACATTGTTGCATTTTAATGTTTTGTTAGTCTAGCCCACGAGACGCGCAGCTGCTGCATTATTCATTCAAAATATTAGAGAAATATAGAAGCTCGATGCTTAGAAGATCTTGATTAGGTTAAAACCGAAAACCAAGCCATTCACACAGACGCATATTCAGTGCATTTTTGTGACGGACGAACACGACAGCTGCACTCGCGTCTCACACTAGGCAAGGCAAGTTTATTTATATAGCATATTTCATACACAATGGTAATTCAAAGAGCTTTACATAAAAGAAAGTAAAATAATAAAAACAATCACAACAATGAAACAAGGAATGTAAAAACTTTTACAATGATTAAAAAATGTATTTAAAACAGTTAAAAATAGGAAATAATTATATATAAAATGCAGCGCACTCAGTTTGGACGTAGCACTGTGCTCATTCAATAAATGCACAGCTAAACAGATGTATAGAAACACACAAGAGATGTACAGAAAAACATGCAAAGTTAAATCAGTTTAAACGTTTAGAAAACACATCGCTTCACTGCGTCTCAAATGTTTTTAAATGCAATCTGTGTGATCGGCGATTCGGCTCTTTTTTTTATCTATGCAATGCATAAATACATGATGCTGTTTTGTTCATAATTGTTAATGCAATTTATGAAATTATATTTGATGTTATATATGCACCATGCAAAGTTAAATCAGTTTAAACGTTTAGAAAACACATCGCTTCACTGCGTCTCAAATGTTTTTAAATGCAATCTGTGTGATCGGCGATTCGGCTCTTTTTTTTATCTATGCAATGCATAAATACATGATGCTGTTTTGTTCATAATTGTTAATGCAATTTATGAAATTATATTTTATGTTATATATATGTATATATATATATATATATATATATATATATATGCACTTTTTTTTTGGACAGTTATTTCATTGCATTGACAATTTAATGCACTGCATTGTTTTGCTCATTGCGCCCCTCTGTGACTTCGGGAGACAAGCCAAAAGTTTCCATTAGACTTATTTAATCTGCATATAACACATAAGAAAGGAGATATTTGTTTACATTTTATTGTGAGTTTGACTGTTAAAACAAAACAAATGTGTTGTTTGTCTCAATAAATTGGGTAAATTAAAAACACTGGTTGAATTAAAAAAAACATTTTCTATTGCCCTTTGTTTAAAAAAAAAAAAGGTTATAAAAATATCAATAATTATCGATACGAAACATATCGTTGATACAATTTTTTGCTATGTTGCCCAGCCCTACTTTCCTAGTTTTAGTTTAAAAGAAGTATACTAATAGCCAGGGGTGTGAAGTAACAAATTACAAATACTCACGTTACAGTAATTAAGTCGTTTTTATCAGTAATTGAACTGAGAAATTGTGTACTTTGACTTTTACTTGAGTACATTTTAAGTGATGTATCGGTACTTTTACTCCGCTATTTTCCTCCGTTTGTGGTCGTTACATGCTTATTTTAATTTAATTTTTATCCATCAACGTGATTGGATAGAGAGTAATAGGTCTCGTGACTTTCGTCAAATCAAATTGTGCATAGAAAGCTTTAACCACCAACTGTTTATCATGGCTGCTGGAAGCGCATTCTTCAAGCATCTATTCTGTCGCATCTGATGATTTACTGAGAATAACTTTCATCTTTTCTTCAACTGAATACTGTTTCCGTGCTGTTTTGATGTATTTTAAAGAGTTGGCAGTCAAAATTAAAACTGCTGGATGATAGATACTCTTCATTCTTTATGACAAACAAGATAATGTGAATTACAGAATGTACAACGTTTTTAAAATCTATAAATTGCGGTGTACAGTGTTTATTATGAGGGGGTAGAATCCACAGCTCAGTACTCACTACTCAATACTCATGAGTACTTTTAAATAGGCTACTCTTTTACTCTACTCACACTACATTTATTGAAAGGTAATGGTACTTTTACTGGAGTATATTTTTTCAGTACTCTTTCCACCACTGCTAATAGCACACATGAATAAACTTGTTCGTAAGGGATAACAATTGCTATACAAAATGTGGATCGTTTTGATGCATGTTCACAAATGATACGTCCCTGAAACTTTCCATGAATGAGGTACTCCAGTTATTCCAGTTATTATTTTTAAAATTATGAGCACAAATCCCATGTCTCATAGTTTGATCAACTACACAATTATCTAACATACATTTTTTTTGGGGGGGGGACCCAGTTTGTAGAAAGTGTCCCTTATTATTTGATGCTTCAGCAAGATTATTAACAGCTCTAAAGATTTCTCCTATTACAACAAAAATCATCATTAATGAAGAATCAAGAATAAACACCAACCTGTTTGTTCTTCAGTGCGTCTCATTCTGCAGGGTTTGTGGGAGGAGCTTCACTGATGATGTGATTGTTGTGGGAGGAGCTTCACTGATGATGTGATTGTTGTGGGAGGAGCTTCACTGATGATGTGATTGTTGTGGGAGGAGCTTCACTGATGATGTGATTGTTGTGGGAGGAGCTTCACTGATGATGTGATTGTTGTGGGAGGAGCTTCACTGATGATGTGATTGTTGTGGGAGGAGCTTCAATTAACATGAATTTGCGTGTGGAAGCAGATTTGCCAAAATACACAATAAATCAGTTTCTGAGTTTTTAAAAATAATCTACACATTTAAGCAGTTATGTAAGTGTAGCAGAAGAGACCAAAGCCTTGCAGATACAGTGTTGTCTCTTTGTAAATCATTATATTACTATTACAAAGAGCACATCAGTTTAAAATGCTCATTCAGTAACACTGCACACTGCAACATATGTGCCATTTCACACTCTATGCATTTCTGCTTTCTGTCTTTCTACAGTTATCATTTCTATTCATATTTGTTCAATTCTGCCCTCTGCATTAACATGTAAGATGACATCTGTATAGAAATATAGAAAATAATATATTGTAAATTCCTCCAAATATAAATAACAGTAAGAATAAAAAAGCAGAAACATGACACGCATCTTCATTAAAAACTACAGATAACTGCACTAGAGCACGCTGTAGTTGTAGCATGTTGTAGTTTTATACAGTATGTGCAGAAACTTTAAACAGAAAAAGTACCACGACGCAAACTTGTATTGTTTCCAGAGTCTATATTAAATATCTGTTCATACAAAGTTAGTTTTAGGTCTGATATTCGTCAGATATTCTTTCCCCTGCTCTTTATATAGAGCTGATAGTCTTACAAAGATATCAGTGCCACAATTAGTTTTAACAATATGCAATTGTATGTCGACATGAAACATTCAATCAAAACGCCACAGCGCATTACAGCTGGATATTTATACCACTCACAGAGAACACATCTCAGGAAAGGTGTCTAAAGGCTGGTTCATACTTCTGCCTCGTGTACTGAAGCATAAACATACAGTGTAAAGTGTATTTGGCAGTTGTGTAAATATGAGAAATACTGCTCACCTCTCCTCAGAAGACTCGCTGCGTCCAAGGCTTTATGGCTCTTTGTTCACGACACTGATTTCAGACAGACTCCTGAGGCAGAATAACGCTTTATCTACAACAACAAGAGCTTTGCTGATACGAAGCGAATATTTAATCTTTAATCCATTTAAATCTGCTGTTAAATGTGAGACCGAGAGTGTGTTAGACAACACTGCGCTCTCTGCCACAATGTTTTTGTGAGTCTCTCTCTCTCTTCTTCTTCTTCTTCTTCTTCTTTCCAGTTTAACGGCGGTTGGCATCCAGCTTATTGGTGCATTACCGCCCCCTTCTGCTCCGGAGTGTGGATCAGATAATAGGTTATCTATTCCCTTTTCCCCCTAAAACTTACACATCACTCACATTGTCCCCTCACATTAATATCCACACACACATCATACATCAAATCCTGCTTAAAACCCCTGCTTCCCTTAAAAAAGTAATCAATATTCTCCTCTGTGCCCTGTTTACTGTGCTTAGTAACCCTTGTAATGTGCTCTCCTGCACCCCAATCTCCCTTAGTTTATTCTTCATTACCTGCCTCTGTGTTTCATATATCTTACAAGTCATGATTATGTGCTCCACTGACTCCTCTTCTCGACATCCCTCACTTAACCCTGTCTGGTGCTTCCCTGTCATCTTCAGTGTTTTATTCAGTGAACAATGTCCCAACCTTAACCTAGTCATCACCGCATCTTCTCTCCTATTTCCAATTTACATCCTTTCCTCTTTAACATTTCTCTTTATTAAGTTAATTTAGAAATATGTTTGAAACATTTTATGTTTGTTAAATTCAAGATGTTGTTTTTTTAAGTAAGGACCAAGCGGCCAGCATATACGTTTGATCAATTTAGCCTTCTCAAATCAACATGACTTGCCTAAAATAAAATCTATAGACATAAAACACTTCATGCAATTCACAATATTAATTACTAAATAAAATTAAAAAGTCTGTTGCATCCAACCTGTCATTTTTCACATTTAACATAAAAACAGCAATAAAAGGTAGGCTCATTGACGTTTTTTTTTAACTCTAATTGATCGATTTCATGAAACATTCATTTGTATTAAATTGTTCAGATGTTTTCAACATGCATTCAAATGTTTATTCATGTTTATTTCATGCTGCAAATATTAAAGATGAAAATGTAATTGATTCACATGCTGCTTGAACTGAGACGAATATAGGATATAATACTAATATATCTCACTACAAATTTAGAAGCGTAAAAACATATTTATTGTTTGTAGCGTAGTATTTTATTATAACATTGACAGAAAGGTGACACTTTGTGTTTTAATATAAGTAACAATGCACAAAGCTTATTGCGATTTTTGGGTGGCTTGCATGCTACAAATGATGAATGGACGTTAAATATTATTTCCAAGCATTTATACCGTAAATAAAACAGCTTGTGTATACACCGAACGTTAATCACTTCAGAAAAATCAACAATAAGTTAACCGAGTTGGAGCCAATAATGTTGGGGGGGGCCCAATAAAATGTTTTGCATATGGGCCCGGGGCTGACTTGCTACGCCACTGCTGTAGGCTATAGCATACATCAATCTAAAACACAGCGCTCAAGTTTAAAGAAATTCAGCTTCTAAAAACAAGTCTCTAGACCTTGCGGTTTTTTAAAAAAAAAAAAACTTCCACTGACCTGTCTCGCGACCAAAACACTGTCTGTGTGAACCCAGTATTCTAATAGTAGCCGGCAGGTTTGGTTACGGTCCGACAAATACGTGAATGGGCCACATATGTTTTTTGTTTTGTTTTTTTACTTTGTGCTACGTCATCGCCCCCTTTCGTTACCTCAGCCACCCCCTCATCAATGCTGCGCTGGCGCCGGCTCTGAGGACGCGAATATTGAGGAAACAATGGATGGTTTTCACGCTAAAGTAAAGTAAAAGACGCTTCTTAAACCAGAGGGGGTAAACAGTAAGTATATCTTACTGTTTTATTGTTGTTGTGCTTTTTAATTAAAAATAACAGTGAATCCATCTTTTGTTTTAGTCTTAAAAAGTGAATAGATGTATGCAAAACAGACAATGATCTTTTATTGTAAAACGTG
>NW_015507223.1:64946-66268 GCF_001515645.1 Sinocyclocheilus grahami
ATTTGGTTCATTTTGATGGTGCGAATTGAACAAAGAACTGCAAAGAGTTACACGGACCCAAATGTCTCCCTTTCTCCTCTCTTTCCCACCTCTCTTGCCACCTTATATTGACTTTCTCCCATATTATGCATTTAACCTCTGCTTTACTTACATTAACCTCCATTTCTATGTTCTCTTTTGTTAGTGCCCTTTTAGCCAGCCTGTCCGCCATCTCATTACCCCTAATCCCAACATGTGCTGGGACCCACATAAATCTTACCTGATGTCCCTTATTAACTATTCTTGTGTTTAATTGAAGCACTTCATACAGGATATCTTGCCGAGCTTTTGAATGGAATGACCTTAAACTCGCTAAGACTTGAAAAGGGTCAGAGCATATCAACACCTTTCCCTGCCCTTCCCTTTCCACACACTGCAAAGCAATTAAAATTGCCATAATCTCTACTGTATATACTCCTAATTTATTAGATGTCCCTCTCTCTCTCTCTTAACCTCAGGGTTGCCAGGTTTTCGCAACAAAACCCGCACAATTGCTACTCAAAACTAGCCCAATAATGTTTCGAGGGGATTCCTCCGTGATCTCTCTCTCTCTCTCTACTCTCTGTACTCTCTGTAGTCTTACCTCTCTCTATCTCAGTGTAAACACGCATGCACATATACTTCTTAGGGCTCAAATGGTGAAAGATGGTGGCTTTTTCATATAGGTTACTGGGTTTAGTCTGTCCTTTACCCAGGGTTGAGGTATCCCTTGGACAAATCTACTCCTAATATGGTCAGAACTTCTTGCATATTCCCACTCTACATAACGCACAGATGTAACTATATCCTATGGGATCGAGAGGTAGCAGGAAGAAAAACGTCTCAGGTTACTTAGGTAACCATGGTTTCCTGAGTAGGGAACGAGACACTGCATCCTCTAGGGGTCGCTATGGGGAACGCCTCGTCGTGACCCGTGTCTGAAGCATATATTGAAAAAACACCAACAACACGTTGGCCGCGACAGCCCATAACATCACTACCGGTGCGATTATATTATAAATAGGCGCCGGGAGAACATGTCATTCACTTCTTCGTCTGAAGCTTGCGTTTGAAGAATGGCTGGAAGTGGACGCAGTGTCTCGTTCCCTACTCAAGAAAACATGGTAACATAAGTAACCTGAGACGTTCCCTTTCAAGGGAACTTCGAACTGCGTCCTCTAGGGGTCGCTATGGGGAACGATATTCCCATGCCGCCATGCTGAGGGGAGTGCGGGCCAGAACCATGGCGAGCACTAAGTACCAACTTTACCATTTTCATGGTGAGTTGCCCCTGGGACGTCAGA
>NW_015507223.1:66494-74454 GCF_001515645.1 Sinocyclocheilus grahami
TGCGAACTTACCACAATGTGGATTTTAGAAAGTGCACAAAGCCTTCACGTGCACACTTACCATGACATGGATTTTAGGATACCGTTCTATGGGGCTCTCGTGGCACTCTGAAAGAGCAGCTCATAGATGGAATGATGCATACCAAACCCAATATGTTTGAGAGTCACCAACTCGATCTAAGATATAAAGCTGGAAAGGCTAGCAGTAAATCTCTAGCTGAGGGGGAAAACACCCAGCTCTCACACGAGAGGGGAGCTCGACCTACTGCATGTTCCAATGCTGGAACAGCTAGCAATAATTTACTTAGCTGAGGGAACACAGACCCAGCTCTAAAACGAGAGGGAGGCTCGGACCTACAGCATGTTCCAATACTGGAACTGCCAGCAGTAAAGTTACCTAGCTGAGGGAACACAGACCCAGCTCTCGACGAGAGAGGGGGCTCGCCCAGCATGATCGTTAGAATCAGAGGTAAGTGTACTGCAAGCTAGCCAAAAACTCAGCGCATCAGAGAGGCGGATTTGGAAGGGCCTAGTTCACCTGATGCTACTGGTTCCAGGTGCTCTGGGAAAACAGAGAACTCAACTCTCACATGAGAGGAGAACTCCGAACTCAGAAAGAATAGCGCGCTCATAGGCATGCCTTTGGTAAAGGGGAGCACTGCTAATACTACCACGAGAACAGCCCACGGAGCGAACCCGGGCGCTCGATAGGAAGCAGCATGCTCATAGTAACCCTCAATGGTGAGGGGAGCGATACTTCCAAGTGTGTCAAAAATAGAGACACACTGGTTGAGTGGAGCCCAAGGTACCGGGGTCTAACCAACTCAGAGAAAGGGAACGAAGCTATAACGCGTGACCCTTACCGTACAGGATTTCAGAAAGTGCGCAAAGTCCAGTGTGCACACTTACCACTTATGTGGATTTTAGAAAGTGCGCAAAGTGCTCAGTGTGCACACTTACCACTATGTGGGTTTCAGAAAGTGCATTTAAATTTAAATTTCCAGGCATCTGATCACAGATACCCGGAGGTACTGGGCCAAACGGGAGAGGCAAGCTCAAATACGACCCTCTAAGGCGAGGGGCGCACTGCCTGAGACAGCATACACAAGAAGGTTCTCGCAAATGCCACCTTTAATTCCCGCTTGATGCCTCAGCAAGAGGGGATATCCTGGAGCCCGGACATCCAGGAATTTTTTGCAGTGTCGTGCCGGGGGCAGAAGCTTCTGACCTGGCCGCATGGTCCAGGAAGCATGAAGCCGGAACCAGGGCTATCATACCGGCTGGACACAATATCGACGAGTGAGGTAACCTGGCACCTGGTTTCTGAATCCAGCAAAGGGGTGCTCGCAGAGGTCCTCCAGCAGCTTACTCTCGTCCACAGCCGACAAGCGCGAGAGGGAAAACCCCTTTTTAAACTCATTCCCATGAGCCCATCCTCCTCCGTGCCTCAGCAGCGGTGGGTCCTGAGCCGCGGGAAGCAGATGGCTGCCCCCCTTTCCTCGAAAAGAGAGACAAACGAGAGCGGAGCTTTTCATTAAAATACGACACACCCTCTAAACGCTTTGCTAGTGCTCGCCATAACGATAGGAATATAGATCGCTCTTACCACGAAAATGCACGCTTCAAACAAAACGGTCAGTGAAGACGAAGAAGAGAATGACATGTTCTCCCGGCACCTATTTATACTATAATCGCACCGGTAGTGATGTCATGGGCTGTCGCCGGCCAATGTGTAGTTGGTGTTTTTTCAATATATGCTTCAGACACGGGTCACGACGAGGCGTTCCCCATAGCGACCCCTAGAGGATGCAGTTCGAAGTTCCCTTGAAAGGGAACCTTTGTTTGCTCAAGTACCACTGTGATACATTTTATGTTGCTTTACTGTTTCATTTTTAATTTAAAAAAATCATTAAAAAAATGAAATCAAATTGTTTGCTGCAAACCAGGGGCGGAGCAAGGGGGCGGTCAGGGGTGTATAAGGCAAATATAAGGCCCACGCTCTATCGCTTCATCGTAAATAAAGCTAACAAGAAACTATGAACATACAATGTAGTTCTGTCGTCAGTTAAGCAATGCAGTTACCAAAAAGGCGATTAGTGCATTCATCACATTAAAGAACATCTCTCAAATGCATGTACTAAAATATTGTGCAATTCGAGATCACATATACAATATAGGCCTACACAATTAGGCTTAAGCGGTTTTCTTTTTTTTATAATTTATTGCACAAGTAAATATGAACACAGTAACATTAGTCTTGTTAAGTGCGACCATAATCAAAGTAGGCTGCTCTTCTCAGCTCACGTTGAGCTAAAATCAGGATTCTGCTGACTCTGTATGAACGTTAGACACAGTATCTGAACTGATTCTGCTCAGGTGTCTCTACACACCTCAGATTGATTGATTCATTTTAAAAGTGCACTTAAAAAATAAATGGCAGTGGTGTGTAATATTGAAAGAATATTTATATCACTTTCATAAAGAAAGATGCCTTAGAAAACTTGGCATTAGTTTTTCTGCTGTTACGTTCAGATTTGTTCATTTCGCAGAAGCTTCTATTGAATCTTATGAGGATCATTACAAGCAATTTGTTGTAAGAGCAGTAATTTTCATCATATTTGATGGCAAATTTCACGTATAAGCTGGATTACTGCACAAGCTGTTTATAGTTTCATATGCTGTCGTTTAATAGGAAGATGTAGATTAGTCTACAAAATGCATTAATGTTAAGTTTGTGCTCTGTGTGGATCCTATCAGACATTAAACTGTCTCTCTGTGCTCATTTGAAAAGTACTGATTGTTCAGTTATCTGTAAGCAAACAGCTGATATGATAATAAATGTGACTGTTCGTCCCTGTGTGATGTCTGGATGTTGTTTGCTGTTCTTTGTACTCTCTCCATTTTCACTTTCACTTTCACAGGAGACGCTGATTGGTTCCTGCTGCTGTCAATCATCAGAGAGGGGCGGGTTATAAACCAGAGCAGAAAATCACATTTAAAACCAGATTTAGTAAAACAAACATTTATTTAACATAATATTTGCTCAAGTTTTCTTGGGGGGGAAAAAAGTAACTTTAAACAGAAATAATTTATAATCTTTTGACATTCCTATCCTAGCCTGACTCCAAAGGGTGTTTATTTATTCTTCAGTACAAAACTGCCTTAAATTTGACAGAGAGCAATTTTATAATGTCTAAATATAAATATAAAATGGTTTACTATCTAGTGCCTTTGGTTGATATTCTTATTTTGAGTCAGTTGCCCAGTTTCTCCACTAGATGTCAGTAAAGCTGCACTGATTCTGAAGAAATGACAGAAATGTATTCAATTATTTTAGCTTCATTAGGAACTATCTGAAACAATGACACTACATCGTCTTCTGTAGAGCTGCTTTAGAGCTGAAATCAAAGCAATTTTTGTTTAATCTTTAAAAAGATTAAACATATGAGCAATTTTCTGTTTATTACTCTGAAGCAGCTTTTAAACATTTACTTCAATAGAAAAAGAATAATAATTTCATCTGTGTAACTGACATAAACTGGGGGGAAAAACATATATTATTGCATACAACTTTATGAGTAAAGAGACACATTTCTCTGAAATAATTAGATAAATGTCAGTTAGCCTGAAAATATGAATCTTAAAATCACCTCCACTTGGTCAGGTAAGATAAACAATGATTATTTTATTTATTATTTATTTTTTGTACAATAAAACACTTGTTTAAAAAAAACACAATAATTAATTTCCATTACTTTTTTTTGTTGATATTATTATATTACTTGATATTACCTTCACTTCTGCAGATAATCTGAACCTTATAGAGATTGAATCCGTGACTGTAGAGTTTGAGTAATATCCATCAGTGATCAGAGTTCAGCTAACTATCGATCACAACCATATATTCAGTGCAACAGTCTGGTACTCGTGTGATTAAATGTTGAAACATGATGAAAGATGAAAGCAGGAAGATTCAGAGCTACAGATTACTGACTATTGATCGCTAAGATCCTCAGAGAGTTATAACAATAGAAGAATGGGAAGACTTTGTGAGTGAAGGAGGTTGTGAATGTGTGTAGATGTGTGTTAGTTACAGGATCAGAGAAGGACACTGTTCCTCCGTCATAGTCCAGATTCACTCTCACACGCTCAAGATCCTGTTTAACACGGAAACCAGAACATGAAGACCATCCGTACCACACAAACCAGACATCAGTGTTGAAGAAACCACCTCCCTTCCTCTGGCCGCCTTACTATTTAGCAAACCGAAACTGGAAATGTAATTAAATGTAAACATATAATGATCAAGAGTGAACCATACACAGATGATTATGAATTATTCGTCCTGTTGATCAAACACATCAGATATTTCCTCTGATCGCTGTCAGTCACTCTCTGTGTGATTTATCAAGACTGAAAGATACATCAGAAACAGTGAGGGACACAAACTCAAAACATATTCATTTCATTTACGCTCTCATTTATATTAATTATAGTGAGAAGCTGCTTCTAATACAAAATCTTACCTTTGAACACAGCTTTACACAGTGCTTTCATATTCAAACGAGATTATCAATATAATAATGCAGAAGAAATAATGTTCATATCCATATAATTTTCCTCAATGTTGCTCTTGTATGAATCACAAAACTCTTTACTGAATGCTGCCTACTTATTAAAATAATAAACAAACAGTAGGTTTTATTCCACGATAATACAGTTAAATAATAATAATCTTGCTTATATTGTTAACGCTACAACTAAAACTATTAATAATATCTTCATTAATTAAAATAAATCTTAAATAATATAAATAATAATTATTAGATGAAAATCTAACTATTAAAATTAAATGTAAATTAGAAAAGCCATTTTGGCAACGAATTGAAATAAATTAACTTGAAGCATTAAAATTACTAAAACTAAAACTGAAATAAAATTATGTATAATTATGCATATTAAATTTGAAGCTAAATAGAAAATTTTTAAAGTAATAAAAATGACAAAAGCATGTAAATTATTTAAAATAAAATCTAAAAATTAAACCCAATTCAAAATATAAATTAAAAAAAATAAAGTAGTATTTAAACAGCAGTCATCATATGGGAAATAAAAACAGCTAAAATCACTTCTGTGTCTTTCATGAGACTGAAAATGAAAGTCAAGCACACTGAATTCTGGGATTGATTATTTCTGAAAGTTAAGCTGCTGATTCTGGTGCAGTAGATGATCTGGTTCTTCACACATAATGCTGAAATCTGTCAATATTGCATCATTTCCAGTGTGTGTGTGTGTGTGTGCGAGCTCAGATCTTCTGCAGTCAGACTCACTGTTCTGGACCATGTCCTGCATCTTCTTCCAGACTCTGAAGCTCAGGTTGCCCAAGTAACGCGGCACATGAATCAAAGCTCCAGAAGGCGTCTGTGGATCCGGCTCTGATGAGATCTGGACTCTGGAAGAACATTCAGGATCAGAACTGCAGTGGCTTTGGATCAGAAGCAGAGAGAGCAGAGACAGCAGCAGATCACTCACCTTTCCATTGTGACTGGAAACTCCTGCAGAACAAACACACAGTTTATCATCAACAACTCAATCAATCAATCAATCAATCAATGATCTGAAACCAGACCTTCAGAAAGCAGACGTCACTGGCTCTCATCATCTCCTCCGTGTCTCTGATTCTCTGATTAAGAGCTGAGATGTGTCTGTTCATCTCCTCCAGCTTCTCCTTCATCATCTGATTCTTCTGCTCCTCTTCCTCCCTCAGTGCAGTGATTGTAGCTTCTTCTTCATCTCTGAGAAACTGATGAAGCTTCTCAAACTGCTGTTTAATCTGACGCTCTGTGTGCTCAGCTTGAGACTGAAATCAAACCACATTCACTTCAATCGTCTCAATCGACACACATCAACACATCACATCATTCAGATCTGAGATAAACTCAGATACCGATTTTTTTTTTTAAGAACAAGAAGGTGCCGCAAACGGCAGCCACGACGCTGAGCTACGCAATTCTTCTGATGTTTTTGTTTGTTTTTTCTGTTTTGTCATTCTTCTTCTATAAGTTTTACCAGAGACGAACTCCTTAACATTAAGCAACACATCTCAGACAATATTTTTCTGGTTTTATATTATTCTGACGTTTTGTTGGACATTCTAGTCGGAGGTACAGCTGTGTTGTTCAAACACTCTTACAGACGCAGAAGAGGGATACACGCCGGCTCCCTGGTAAAGCTCCGCGTGCACTGCTTTCAGACTGTGCTCCCCAAGCATTCATCTCGCGAATGTCCGTTCCCTTCCTAACAAAACGGATAACATTTTTCTCCTCACCCGCACCAACAAGGACTTTTCAAACTCTGCTGCACTGTGCTTCACTGAAACCTGGCTGAGTGAAGCCATTCCGGACAACGCACTTCATCTGCCGGGCTTCCAGCTGTTCAGAGCGGATCGCATCGCGGAGTTAACGGGGAAAACCAGAGGTGGTGGATTGTGTTTCTACATCAACGAAAGTTGGTATTCAGATGTAACAACGCTGAAAAAGGTATGCTGTCCTAACCTAGAGGCACTCTTCATAAACTGTAAACCTTTCTTCTTGCTGCGCGAGTTTTCCTCTGGTGAATCTCGTTTTCATTCTCATGAATGTGTACGTGCCTCCGGATGCGCGCGTGAGCGTCGTGATGCAACAGCTGGCCGAACAGATAACTGAAATAGAGCAAAGGTACTGTGACGAGTGGGGCAGGGCCAAGTACCGTGGGAACGGAGCGAGGCTGATGGAGGAGCTCCGGAAGGATAAAAGGAGGAGCGACGACGGTGTTGGACGAGAGAGGACCAGGCCTGGACTTTATGTTGTTTTGTTTCTGTTTGTGCACGGCAGGCGTCCGCGAGGGGCTGTTGCGCTATTTTGTGTTTGTTAATTTTATTATTAAATGATGTTTTAATGTTTGCCAGTTCCCACCTCCTTCTTCCCATTCTACGAACTTTGTTACAGGTACCCAGACTCTATTTTAATCATTCTTGGAGATTTTAACAAATCAAATCTCTCCCGTGAACTGCCAAAATACAAGCAGCACATTACGTGTCCCACCAGAGACAGTAATATATTGGATCACTGTTACACAGCAATAAAGGATGCATATCACTCTGTCCCACTAGCAGCTTTGAGGCTCTCTGATCACTATTTGGTTCATCTTATACCGACCTACAGGCAGAAACTGAAATCAGCTAAACCTGTTTTAAGGACTGTTAAAAGATGGACTAATGAAGCAGAGCGGGATTTACAAGCCTGTTTCGACTGCACTGATTGGAGTGTTTTTGAAGCTGCAGCCACTGATCTGGATGAGCTCACAGAGACTGTAACTTCATATATCAGTTTCTGTGAAGATATGTGCATTCCAACCAGGACATTCTTATTATTTAATAATGATACCGTGGTTTACTGGGAAACTCAGCAGCTTTGTCACGCCAAAGAGGATGCTTACAGAAGTGGGGATAAAATCTTGTATAACCAGCCTGTTTCGACTGCACTGATTGGAGTGTTTTTGAAGCTGCAGCCACTGATCTGGATGAGCTCACAGAGGCTGTAACTTCATATATCAGTTTCTGTGAAGATATGTGCATTCCAACCAGAACATTCTTATCATTTACGACTGGGAAACTCAGCAGCTTTGTCACGCCAAAGAGGATGCTTACAGAAGTGGAGATAAAATCTTGTATAACCAGGCCAGGAACAGACCAACAAAGGAGATCAGAGTGGCTAAAAAGAACTACTCTGAAAAGTTGAGAAAACAGTTTTCAGCCAACGATCCGGCGTCAGTATGGGCGGGTCTCAAGAACATCACTAAGTACAAGACACCACCCCCACATTCTGTAGAGAATCAACAACTGGCTGACGATTTGAATGTGTTTTACTGTCGATTTGAAAAGCACAGTCTCACTCTGATCTGCACTTCGCAACATTCACGTA
>NW_015507223.1:75880-76525 GCF_001515645.1 Sinocyclocheilus grahami
GGAAACTCAAACAGCTTTGTCACGCCAAAGAGGATGCTTACAGAAGTGGGGATAAAATCTTGTATAACCAGGCCAGGAACAGACTAACAAAGGAGATCAGAGTGGCTAAAAAGAACTACTCTGAAAAGTTGAGAAAACAGTTTTCAGCCAACGATCCGGCGTCAGTATGGGCGGGTCTCAAGAACATCACTAAGTACAAGACACCACCCCCACATTCTGTAGAGAATCAACAACTGGCTGACGATTTGAATGTGTTTTACTGTCGATTTGAAAAGCACAGTCTCACTCTGATCTGCACTTCACACATTCACGTAACCCCCCCCGATTGAGAACCCCCCTCCTTCCCTCCCCCACCATTTTCAACCTGCGCTAAAGGTCTGTGTAGAGGATGTGAACCGGGTCTTCAGGAAGCAGAAATCTAGAAAAGCTTCAGGCCCAGATGGTGTTTCACCTGCCTGTTTAAAAGTCTGCGCTGACCAACTGCCCTCCATCTTCACACAGATCTTCAACAGATCACTGGAGCTGTGTGAAGTTCCCTGCTGCTTCAAACGCTCCACCATCATTCCGGTCCCCAAAACGCCCAAAATCACTGGACTTAACGACTACAGACCTGTCGCTCTCACATCTGTGGTCATGAAGTCACTT
>NW_015507223.1:76751-81367 GCF_001515645.1 Sinocyclocheilus grahami
GAATGACTGCACCTCTAAAGACCCCTCTGTCAAGCTCCTGAAGTTTGCGGACGACACTACAGTCATCGGCCTCATCAAGGACGGTGAGTCTGCTTACAGACAGCAGGTTAGAGAGCTGGCTGTCTGGTGCAGTCTCAACAACCTGGAGTTTAACACGCTCAAAACAGTGGAGATGATCGTGGACTTCAGGAGAAACCCCCCCGCACTCCCCCTACTCACCATCATGGACAGCACTGTAACGACAGTGGAGACCAAATCAGACATCAAGAGACTACAATGGACAGTCAGGACTGCTGAGAGGATTATCGTGCTCTTCTGCCCAGCCTCCAAGATCTTTACATCTCCAGAGTGAGGAAAAGGGCTCAGAAAATCACCTTGGACCCCTCACACCCAGCCCACTCTCTCTTTCAACTGTTGCCTTCTGGCCGGCGCTACAGAGCACTGACCACCAGAACAGCCAGGCACAAGAACAGTTTCTTCCCACAGGCTATATTCAGCCTGAACAATTAATATTTCATTATTATAATTAGTCCATTATATTACATATATCAGATCATAATTGTATATAGGGATCCTACAGCTGTAATGAAAATGACTCTGGATTCTGTTTCCTCACCTTGATGTGTTCAACTGTTTTCTGAAACTCTCCTTTCATTTTTTCATTGTGTTTCAGTTTCTCTTGTAAAGATTTCAGTGCTGTATTGTGCTCCTCCTAGAATTTAACAAAAATACATGAAACACCAGATTATAGTAAAAAAAAAGAAGAGAAGACGATACAGCGATATGATCATATAATGCTGATTTCTTCTGGTTTTGTGAACATCTCATCCTAAACTGATTCAGAAATTAAAACCTACCATAAAACAAAGAAACCTGAGTGAAGACAAAATACAGTTTGTAAATGCCAGTGATAATAATGCCTACTGGGCCTGTGTGAAAATGTGTTTGGTCTGTAGTTATTAATTCCCCAAATCTGTGAAACTGCATTGATAATGGGGTTCAGCTGAACTAAACACAAGCAGTCCTGATCAATCAAATCAACTCATAAACAGGACTTTTCAACAGCATGAAGTTAAAAATAAAAAAAAACTCATTTATCTCATGAGGAAACCACTTCATCAATGGGTTTGAATGTGTGATTGACGTGTTTTTGTGAATTAATACACACTAAACACACCGGCTGTTTGTCCTCCAGACAGAAGAGTTTGAGTTTCTCTCTGTGTAAACTGCAGATCTCCTCAGACTCTGATGAACGCCTCTCATTTCTGTCCTTCAGGAACGACTCACACAGGTTTTTTAACACTAGATTAACTGGAGGATTGTCTTTTGAGGATCTTCTCCTGCAGACGGGACACTCCTGAGTTTCTTTGGTTGTCCAAAACTGTTGAAGACACTCTTTACAGAAACTGTGACTACATGATAAAAGAACAGGAGTCTTGAAGATCTCACAGCAAACAGGACAAGAAAGCTCTTCTGCAGATACAGTTAGTGAAGCCATTTTCACTGTTCGAGCTCCAGCGATCTGAACTTTACTTTCACTTTCTGAACGATGGTTTGAAAAATGAATCAAGATCTGCTGTCGGTTCACAAACAAACGTCTCAAAAATTCCTATTTAAAGCATGTTTCTTCCTTCTTCGTTGATGGCTGATTCTTTATGGCTTTTGTCAGTAGAGAAGAGAGTCAGTGTGACAGAAAGCAGAAATAAGCCTCAGTCTCTTCCTGGTAAGAGCTGTAAGAGGAGGAGTTTCAGACAGGAACACTATAAAACCCTCAATAAAATACACAATAAAATACACAAATATTAATGTAGCTGTGTCCCAATGTGAAGGGTGTGTGTTTTGGAAAAACCATGGCTCTTATAAATGGTTCTTTGTAAACCACAATAAACCATAATTTTCTATAGCTTATTTCTAATCATATTGTTATTATTATTTTGCCGTCCATAAACTCATAAACAAAGCCACAAGATAAACAAACTGTATATAAAATCAACTAAATAATTTGACAAAACAAAAAGCCATTGTTTATTACACCTTCTGTAATAATTAATTAGACAAAAGAATATAACCTTCCATAAAGTGCAGAACGTTTGTTTATTAAATAGAACAAATGTAATATATATTCATGTTTGATTCATTAATCATTTGTAAACATTTATGCGGGAAAAGCACTGAAAATGTGTTAAGGAATACATAAAGGATCAGTTTATTTTCTCTTGCAACGATAATGTAGCCCTTCCATATTACTAAAACACATTTCTTGAGACCATCACTCGTTTTCTCAAAACCTTAAACACAAATCCAAATACTCAAACTAAACTCACAAAACCTCTGACTCTTCATCAAAATTAAACAATCACTGCAAAACCATTTCTCTTGCACTCAAAACCAAACCGTGCTCTCAGATCACACACACACACACACACACACACACGGGTCAATAAAATAAGCACTGCAGAGCATTCATTAGACACTACAGAGAAGAATGGAGAACACTGCATACAGAACATTACAGAAAAAAGTATATTGTATTGAGTAAACAATTTTGCGATTCTGTAAAAAAGTATTGCAACTGAGTAAGGTGAATATATTGTATAGGCCTACTGTATGTACTGCAAGAACAGTATTGTGCTGAATATTGAATAGTACTGAATTTTTGTATATATTCAGCGCTTGGATACTGCAAACAGTCCAACTGCAAAGGTCAAATAAAACTCTAAATGAATAGGATCAGGGTCAATGAGAGCTTCATTCTGTCTCAGCATCATGTCTGTGTGCTTGAGTCCGGCTGGAGGACTTTGTCCACATCACAAGTAATGCTGTCTTTTCTGCTAAACAAAGAGAAAAACCCATCCAGCCTCGATACAGTTTTTCTCGATTGCTAACACACAATTCATGAAACAATTCCCCGTTTTCTCACAACTATAAACACAATCTCAAAACTACACACAAACTTGTGCAAACTTCAGACTTCCAGCTCAAAATCAAATAGTTTAGTCAAAAACATGTTCTCTTTTGTCAGACTCAAACTTTGTCCTCAGATGACACACAAACCTGTCAGATACACACATACTGCACTTCCGAGAGAACACTAGCGAGATCAACTCAACACTGTTACTAAAACCTGCTTTTGGGAAACAGGGATCCTTTTGCTATCGATGTCTGTAACAGTATACGACATAAACAGAGGGATGCAGATACAGTAACATTCAGCATTAAACTGTAAGAAAAGTTCACTGTCATTACACGACTGTGAAGAGATCTTACAGCAGATGAAAAGCACTAGAAGAGAAAAGTTCAAAAACCAAACAACTGAATATACAGTAAACACACATTGGAATATACTCAGTTACTGTACAGCAATAAATTAATAAATTCTACATCCTCGCCATGTTGCATTACAGTTTTGGTAGTATCCTTATTTGTTATACTATAGCAGTTTCTTAGTCTTCTGACAAAAGATTTTGTCTGCCTCCGCTCGACAGTCGACTCTCACAAATACATGTAAGAAAATATAACTATTCTTGAGGTAGTTATATTGTGTGTTTGTGTTTTCTGAATGAGAACATGGTTAGGGATCGGGAGCATTACATGTAAATAAAAAATACAATTAATTTGTGCATTTTAATATTTGAAAGACAAAAGACTTCCAAAGACATAGTAATACATGGTTATATCATCAAAAGTTACAACCCACTGAGTGATAATTCAAATGAAATTAATGTTTATCCATAGGCCTAGTTATTGCAATGTTAAAATATTCACACAACACTTAATCAAATTAACATTATTTTGTAAATCCAGTGATCGAGTGCTGTGTGGCCTCTGTGTAGTTATATCTACCTGACTAGTGACTGCTCTTTGTGTGGATGTCCACATAACTGGAAGACTTTCTGAACGTGTATAAGGAGAGGGCTATTTTAGAAAGGAAACTTTAAAAGAAGAAATCAGGAGAATCAATAAATGATGAGCAATTCATTGGTAGAGTGTGAATAATCAATCATGCGATCAATAAAAAGTAACTGTAGTCAGATTACTAGTATTGTAAAATGTAATTTAATCTAATTACCTGATTATGTAATCCAGATGACATGTAATCAGTTACTTACTATCCAGCACTGCTGTAATTAAAGCTTATGACACAATGCTACATTTTTAGAAGGACAAGTAGAAAGTAGAATCTAGTAAAGCAGACACAAGTGTATTTGATTAAGGCATCATGGTAACTTGTCTGTATTTATGAACATCCAAATCCATTCAAATTGCGCATTTCAGTCATATATTTGGTGGTCTAAAACAAGTTTATATTATGTCAAATATGTTGTCAAATATGTTGGCCTAGGCAGTTTTCCGTCTTGTTTTATGTGGTTAATATCATTTAGTGCTCTGCTATCTGTTAGGTGCTTTTTGCTTCAGATCGCAGGAACAGGTGCTTTGTTGCATTCAATCTTGTGAAGTTCAGACAAAGGCAGGGGCATATGGGACAGATCTGGCTCCCACACATCAAGCTGGTTTTAGTGTGTGTTGTGGCTTGTTGTTTGTGTGTGGGCCGGATATGGCCCCTATTTGAGAAAACAGCTTTATGGTGAGCTGTGGCTTGTTGTGTGCGGGCCATA
>NW_015507223.1:82673-85497 GCF_001515645.1 Sinocyclocheilus grahami
GTGTGTGTGTGTGTGAGAGAGAGTGTGTGTGCAGTAGAGGTATGTTTCTTGTGTGTCTGAACATGTTCAGTGTTGGTCGATCAGGCTCCTCCTCGCCAGGTAACAAACTGAAAGTATCTAAACGCTACTTCTGTCTTAACCTTTTGTGCTGGATTTGTTTTCTGAGAAGAGTTATTCTTGTGATCTTTCACTAAAGATGGTGGAGAGACCTACAGGTATGAAATATCTTCACTCGGACTCAAAGACTGTAGATGTTGTTGCCAAACTGATTTTATTCCATGATTATCTGAGATGATATTTATTTATTTAAGTTTCTGTTTTCAGCGTAGTGCAGCCTAACAGTTTTTTACATATTCTTACACCAAACATGACTAGAAATACAGAGAAACAAATCAAATGTGAATAGTCGCTTTACACCAAAAGCGCGAGTAGTGAATATCCATTGGACTGAAGTCAGTGTGCAGAACAGATAACAGCAACACCTGCTGTCAGCAGACTGTAGAAACAAGAACGAGTCCATGACTAATCTTCTTTCAGTCACCTAGTCTGTATGGTTGATCATGTTAAAATGCTGTATGTACAGTATGTAAATGTATGAATTTGTTTATGTAGGTCGACTGCGATGCAGAGACAGAGTCTTAATCAGTTCTATAGCTACTGATCTGATAATCATACTTACCGCTTGCTCAGTTTCTGTAAATTAATAAAAGAACGGCTCTGCTCCATCAGGGCCGGCCCAAGCCTTTATGGGGCCCTAAGCAGAATTATACATGGGGGCCCCTCGGTGCACCAATACGGCTGATTATTGTCAGTGCTTGATTATTCACACACTATAAATCTAACACACACATGATCAGTTGTATTTGTTGTAGCCGTGTTGCTCATCATACCAATGTCTGTCTGGCTTGTTTTTACCCTTCTGTGGTTTTTAATTGTAACAGCAGCAAACCCACAGCAGTGGTCAGGTGTTCATTTGCATCTTAACATTCAAAGTCTTAGCATTGGCCCTCAGATCTGATGTGTGGCCCCGGGTTCCTCTGACGCTGAGCCAGAGACAGACGCGCTTTATATATCACAACTGTTCAGTGTTTTCAACCACATAAAGTGTATTTTAGGTTTCAGACATTTAAATAGACATTTCAGCTAAGGACTAGCAAAAAACACATTTATAGTTTGTTAAAAACACACTGGTTTATATGGAAAGCGGCAATAATAATCCTTTCAATTAAATGTGATGAAGTGTTTTAATCACAGTCAAACACTGTGTAGGTAACGATAAAGTTCACTCTGCTTTTCTCCCAGTTCACTGGACACTTACGTCCTACTTTCATGTATTTCGGGAGAAATGGGTGAATTATGTGATGTTAATCTGACAGATGCACACGATTATAGATCAACTGTAGCGCATTAATTGATAGATTAACTGATATGGTCATTAATTTACACATATTTGACAACCAGAATAGTCTATATCATACAGTGTGTGATATAGTTAACAAGTTTGTGGATATTTTGAATATAAAAGGAAAAGCTGGATATATCTGTCAGCGCTATTGTGGCCTGCATGCCGCGTCGCTATGAAGATAATAAGATGATACGTAGATAATTTCATTATTTAATATTTCATCTGTGTATAATTACCATTTTACATTGACTTAATATATAACAAAAAATCAAATGAAATGAAAGAAATCTTTTCACGTTCTTTGTGAAACATAGACAAAGTATATCGGATCTTTTAGTATCGTAGAAGATATACTAGAAGTATTTTGTACTCCAATGAGAAGAATAACATCTTCACCTGATGTCTTGTATCATATTTTTAATTCATTTATGTCAGTGATCATCTCCAGTGATGATGCAGTGATCCGTATTCTTCTGCTGGGCAGAAACACTTCTGGGAAAAGCTCATCTGGGAACACTATACTGGGAGAAGAGAGGTTTAAAAGGCACAAGTCTGAGGTGTGTGAGGGTCAAGCTCAGATCTGTGGGAAGCAGGTGGCCGTGATTGATTGTCCAGATCTACTGGATCCAGCTCTGAATGAAGAGCAGCTGGAGAAGATGAAAGAGCAGCTGGTCTCTGGATGTTCAGCAGGTCTCAGTGCAGTTCTGCTCACCGTGTCTCTGGAGGATCCTGTGGGAAATGAGGAGGAGATCCTGGATTATATGAAGTGTTTGTTTGGTGCTGAAGTTCAGAAATACATCATGATTCTGTTCACACGTGGAGATGATCTGCAGGATCTGGATCAGACCATTGATGAACATCTGGAACACAAAGATCATGAGGATCTGCAGCGACTCGTGACTGAATGTGGAGGAAAGTTTCACTGTTTCAATAAGATGAAGAAAGCGAAGGGTCAAGTTGAAGATCTACTGCAGAAGATTGAAGGAATGATGACGGAGAACGGAGGGAAATTTATGATGGAACAAATGAAGAGGAATAACAGCAAAGACGCTCCTCTGCATTTGTAAGTTGTCTTGTATATTGTTGCCATTATAAATGACATGAATGATAAAAACATATGATGGATTGACTGTTCAAGTTGAAGACTTGTATGGTTTGATATTGCTGTTGTAGTTTCAGAGAGGAAAGACCAGATCAGACCGGTTCTGCTGGGAAAAGTGCAGATGAAAACAGCATGGTCTGCAGAAACATGTTTGAATCTTTGACACAGTGTGACTCATAAACCCACGAGAGCAACAAGATCTCAGAGATCGACACACCAGCTGTTTGTGAGGAAAACCACACTTTAAATCCCACTTTAATTCACAAAAAATCCCCACACTACTAATATCTGACCATTTCACTGTTAAACTGTGTTGA
>NW_015507223.1:85507-94541 GCF_001515645.1 Sinocyclocheilus grahami
TATATTGTTGCCATTATAAATGACATGAATGATAAAAACATATGACGGATTGACTGTTCAAGTTGAAGACTTGTATGGTTTGATATTGCTGTTGTAGTTTCAGAGAGGAAAGACCAGATCAGACCGGTTCTGCTGGGAAAAGTGCCGATGAAAACAGCATGGTCTGCAGAAACATGTTCGAATCTTTGACACAGTGTGACTCATAAACCCACGAGAGCAACAAGATCTCAGAGATCGACACACCAGCTGTTTGTGAGGAAAACCACACTTAGACGTGATGCAAAGAATCCCACACTACTAATATCTGACCATTTCACTGTTAAACTGTGTTGAATTGTACGTCCACATACTGTATATAAGCTAAATATTCACGCAATCTCCGATCAGGAAAGCTCAGTAAGCTCATGTCTTACCTGACAGACTTCAGTGCTTTAGGCAGATATGATGAGGTTTGACATTAACTCGAGTGCTTGTTAAATGACTGTCCGTTTCAATATTTTCTTATTGCTTATATGAGTGCAATTTACTACAACAGTACCTTATTTCATGTTCAGTATTTCAGGGGCACTACCGTTAGTTATTTCTTTAGTACAGGTATTTACTTTTTAAGTCAGGTTCAGAAACTTTAGTTTGGTCTAAATTAAAGCCATTAAGTAAAACTGATCATCTCTTGGCTAACTCTTCGTTATTTTACTCCTGACACAACTGAACTGTGAACTCGAGAGATTAATAAATGGCCTGTTATTGTTGACGCTGTGGTAAACATTGTGAAATAAACACTGTAATATGATATTGTCGATTCACACAGTTGTGGCCAAAGGCTTTTTTGTTTTATTCATTGTCTTGAATCAATAAATATGTTTAGCAGCATTGTGTTTCAGCTGATTTTATATCTTATCACAGTGATTGCAGATTTTTGCTCTTTTTATTTTTATAGTTCTTCTGTATTGTTCGTAAATATAATGCATCAGCTGATATACTAAAAATAAAATTGGTGCTAAATTATGATAAATATCATGAAATGATTGTTTAATGTGTCTTGAGCAGTTGTTTCTCAGATCTTCTGCTTCAAACCCCGGTGATCCTCCTTATATACAGAAGCTGTCTTTGGAGGGAACAGAGCTATGATTCCTGTTAGGTACAAAATCACTTCAATATCTCATCAGTTCCATTCAAATAAATGACAAAGGACTTATTTGCGTGTCTTTAATTTAGCGTTTAAAACAGCATGGAATCAGAGACACAATGTGAAACAGTGATGATACTGAATGAAGTTTGCTGGATGTTGAGCGTCCTGCAGCTGGCGCCAGATCTGCATTATTGCAGATTATTAGTGACAGGGTGATTCAAGTTCATTAAACAAACTCTAGCAATGTTTCTCTGCGTGTGTCTGCTGTTTCTCGTGTCCAGAGAGCTGTGGCTGTAAACACTGAAATGAGTTTATTCTCAGTCCTGTTCTATTCGTTCAGTTCAGATCAGATCAGTGTGAGTTTGAAGAGCTTCTGCTCATTCCTAGGGATGCACCAATACCGATACTAGTATCGGCATCGGCCCGATACTGAGCTCCTGTACTCGTACTCGTTAAAATGCCCCGATACCAAATGCCGATACCACACATAAATAAATATATCTTCTGATTAAGGGCAGATTTAGATGAGGGTCAGATGCACTATTCCCTATACTTAAGATGTGGAGACCAAATATAACACTATAATGAATTTCCCATGTTTGTCATAACATTACTACATTATATTCTATGGGTTTAATGCACTTGCAGACGATGTAATTACATGTAACTGTCACATAACTGTATATTCACTGTTTGAGAGTGCCACTGAATGTGTAGCTATAGGGTTTTCATGAAAAAAAATCGAACTAAAATCAGAACTGAAAACAAACACTTGATTTAAAAAAAAAAAAACTCCCAATGCATGTCCAAACAGTGATTCTATCAGAACCTTTATTGTGTTATATCTTGCATCATTTACGTCTATTTTTGCATTTGATGTTGATTTGATAGGAATTGTTACTATTGCCATCATACCAACTGAGAATGTATTGCAATGATTTTAAATTCAGTTGAGGTATCTGACATGTTATGACATAACATTGATCTTTTATATGAAGTCTTTAGAGCCATAGGCTATAATATGTTGTTATTGATAAATTGCTCGGAGACCAACCAGTTAGACAGAGGTTATTTATATGTACAAATCATCCAAGCACCCAATTCTTAGCCTTTTCTAATATAGGCCTTTGCAGATTATTGAAATAATAATAATAGATATATAATTAAAATAAGATATACATTTATTATTTAATGACATGTCTTAACAGATGAATAAAAAGATTGCATGTGCTTAAAACTTTATTTCTAATATGTGACGACTTCTAAAATGTGTATGTTGTTATCCCTGGGACACAGTATGAAAGTGAATCCACTGCAGAGTTTCAGAGACTTAGACTGGAGTTAACTAAAAGATCACTTGTGCTGTGCAGTGCTGAATCAGAGCGAGATTGGGTGACCAAGTTCATAGACATTTTGATTTGAAAGATATTTAACAATAATAATGGAATTTGTTGATTAAATATTTAAATAAAAGGAATTATGTTATGTTGGTTGGGAAAAATTAATTCACCATTACCAGATTATTCTGAATCATGTATGCAAATATAGAAGATAAATGATGATTGAAGTCTTTAGTTTACCATACGCATGTCATGCTGTTGTAAAAGGAAGGATTCTTCTGTTTAATTGCAGTATATAATAAAGCTAGATTACTGCTGCGTTCTGCATTTCTGCAAAGAAAAAGCTGCTTGCTATTTTTATGCAATGAAGAACTTCCTTTACTAAAATAGAATAAGGGAACTACTGTTTTTAACCAAATGAGATGTTTTTATTAAGGGACCATTGAAAGAGATAAAGAGCAGATTTGGTCAGAGTTTACAAAGGTTCAATTTGATTAATGCAGTCTCTGAGTGTTCAAATTCAGATGGCTTCTGGAACAGTGCCTTGAGAAAGGGAATCAATGAACTGGAGTCTTTCTAACAAAGTGCTGAAGAAGCAAAGACACAGCTGCGGAGAGAAGAAGAGGGAGGGCTGATGGACGCTCACCTCCGCTCCTGATGAGGAGTGCACACTTCTGCATGAAGACTGGCTTAATGCAGGAAACTGAATTATTGACAGCAATGCTGAACTCTTCGGGAAAAAGAAAAAAAAAGGGTGACAAGATGTCTAATAGAAAAAAATATGGCTGATAAAATAAAAATATTGGTCACTCCATTTTGCTTAATAGTACTTTTCTAGGGCTAGATTGATTAAAATAATATTAATAATAATAATAAATTACTCCAACGATCCAAAATCATGAAATCACATATGCTGTCATCACTGCGGATAACAAGATGGAAATGTTGATGGCCATGGATCCTATATTATGCAGAGATCTCCGATCCTCTTCTCAAAGTAGCTCATGAGCAATAACAAAATAGTATTTGTCTAAAATCTAAATTTGACAAACAAGTGACATTTGAGAAATTACAACTGGCTCTCTCAAGTGCACAATGCCTAGGCCTATTATTCTAAACCAATTAATCTATTAGATTCTGATGGGAAAGAGGTTTATACAGGGGTGTTAAACTAAACTTCATGGTGACTGACGTCGCCCAGTTGCATGACATCTAGAAACTATGAGGAATGCTACCAGGTCTACGCTCAGTCGAGTCTAACGAAAAAAGTTCATATTATCCTACTCAGAATCCGTGCCATTCACAACTAAAATCATTTAGTTCACAATCAGCTGAAATCTCAAGAAAAAATATGTTTTTGGCCAAAAGGGGGGTGTGAAAGAGTGTGAAAAAGCATGAATGATGGTGTTGTGTGGAGTGAAAGAGGGTGACCAGACAGTGAGGAAAATCAGTCATTTTGCCAAAACAGCTGTATGCAAATGTTAATATGTGGGCCCACAGGGCAAATTAAATTATGCCCAGTAAAATAATGACCATGGATGAATTTGGTTAAGTTTCCTGGTCAGTACCTATAGGTTATTGTTGTGGCAGAAAGAAAAGCAGTGCCACACTTGCGCAGCGTATAGCATGGGAAGGCAGAGCAAAGCAAGCTCTGTCCACCCCACTTTCTTTTCAGCATATCATGATGGAGCTGATTCTGTGTCAAAAGGATAAAATATTGTATTTCTGACTGTTAACAGAAATAAAGTGGGTTGAGTGTGTTCCAGGTCAAAAGGCCTATGCTACTGAGCAAGATAGGCCTGGGAAATTATCCAGTGATATAGTGGAACTCAGTTTATAAAACAAAGAGATAACTGAATCAGCAAATTGCTGAGAACAAAACTGAAATGAATTGAAAATAGTAAGGATGCAGATAACAGAGTAAAACCAAATTCTTTATTATATTATAGAAAATGTGTATTAGCCCTATACTCATTGTATTGACAGCACTGGATTTTTGAGAGCTCAAAATGGGGCCAGGACGGCCCTCAACCCACATGAAATCTCCACAGGTCACACCAAGAAGGACGACTGGCCAGATGAGCAAATGAGCATGCTTCATATCACTAACAGAACACTCTGAAGGTTTCCATTTACAGATGACAGCAGTGCTATCAAGGCCAGGGAATGGTTTGCTCCACCAATGAGAACCAGTGAGTGTGCAGTTATGATCTCAAGGGAGAATCTTGCATTGAGCGGCAAAATGGTTGCAGAGTGACACCTGGGTCCACATCTCTCACCTTAAAATATGCCAACCAGCTTCAACAACTCCACACAGCATGAAGTGAGGGATGAAGGGCGTGCTAGTAACGACCCTCTCTTGCCAACGAGGGAACTGTTGAGAATAAAACTGAAATGAATTGAAAAATAGTAAGGATGCAGATAACAGAGTAAAACCAAATTATTTATCATATTATAGAAAACGGGTATTAGCCCTATACTCATTGTATTGACAGCACTGGATTTGTGAGAGCTCAAAATGGGGCCAGGACGGCCCTCAACCCACATGAAATCTCCACAGGTCACACCAAGAAGGACGACTGGCCAGATGAGCAAATGAGCATGCTTCATATCACTAACAGAACACTCTGAAGGTTTCCATTTACAGATGACAGCAGTGCTATCAAGGCCAGGGAATGGTTTGCTCCACCAATGAGAACCAGTGAGTGTGCAGTTATGATCTCAAGGGAGAATCTTGCATTGAGCGGCAAAATGGTTGCAGAGTGACACCTGGGTCCACATCTCTCACCTTAAAATATGCCAACCAGCTTCAACAACTCCACACAGCATGAAGTGAGGGATGAAGGGCGTGCTAGTAACGACCCTCTCTTGCCAACGAGGGAAAGACCATTGCAACGACTCGCAAAGAGTCACCTGCTGAAGATGGAATGAGTGATGGGATGGCTAACGAGAGCAAAATACTTGGGAGCAGATGTGGGACAACAAATGGAAAAGAGGAAGTAGAAAGAATGAAACAGACAAGCAGACAACTCAGGAGGAAGTGAAAAGGAGAGACCAGTGACACAAGATGAAGTGCATTACTGATCACAACTCAAAAAGAGATGCACAAGAAGCAGAAGTGTGAAAAGAATGAGTCTGACAACATATCTGATGATCACCACATGCCTAATGCATCTAATTCTACAAGCGCAAGCTGTAACCAACAGCACCCAGACTTCCCTAGAATCAGCTTTCACCACCTCGGTTGAACCCAGCAGTGGCTTTGATTTAATCCAAAAAGAACAAGAATTGAACGAGAAGCAAAAAATATCTAGACTAAACAGAAATACTGTAAATGATAACCATAATATCAGTTATAAGAGAATTAGCAATTCAAATGTTTTATGGGAAAAGGTAGAAGAAAATAATTGGTATAAATGGGTAAATTACACAGCAGAAAAAGAAAAGTGGCAAAAGTGCATAGTTTGCTTTGAAGCAAGACCAGTCTTATATCTTGTACCAACACTCATACACAGTTCAAGTTGTAGAATATTTCATGATGAATGGTTTAAGACAAGGGTTCTCAAACTGTTCCATTCCACGACCCACCTAAACAAGTATAATATTTCAACACCCACCAAAATAGTTGAGATTAAAAAAACAACAACAACAAAAAACAATTGACATTACTGTACGCTTAATCTTAATTAAAAAGGTAATATGGCAGAAATTAAACATTCAAGTAAAATAACCATTTTATTTTATAGTACAACTAAATTTAAGCAATATCGCAATTCGTAATTAATGTTGGTATATTGTGCAACCCTAGACTGAGCTGTGTGTGAGTATGTGTGCGTGTCATTGAAATGCAAATTTAGCTGCAGCCAAGTGACTTTGAGCGACCCACCTTGACCCACTCTGCGAGCCACAGTTTGAAAACCCCTGGTTTAAGAAATGTCCAGGACTATCTAGTGAAATGGGATTAGATGTAATAAAACTGGGAGGTAAATGCTTAATAGAAGAATAGAAGAGGCAGAGAAATAAATACCTTTAGAAACTGTACCCAAAAAAATGGCATTATGCCTATACTGGTGCCAGTTTCTCCAATCTGCATCAAACTACAGAGAAGCAACTGAATTTCAGTGCATACGAACCCGTAAATGGCCAATAGTACGGAGAAGAAGAAAAAAATACAACCATACGGAAAAATAAAATTAACGGCAGATCAAGAATTGAATATTGTGAGAAGGAAAATATTGACGTAGGAAGATTTGAAGGGAAATGCAGCAAAATATGGAAAATTCCACAATGTTTAAATTCCACAATGTAAAAATTACTATTTAGTGATGAAGGAAGGCCCACCACCTATATTTGATGAATTGATATTGCATTGGCAGACGATTAGAATAAGGCCTCTTGCCAACGGTACCAGAAAATTGGTCAGGATTATGTACTAGGGTTATGCTGACACATAAAATTAGTCACATATCTCTAGAAGAGGAAGCAACAAATGAAGAAAAATCTAGATCTAAAAGAGCCTATGAAAAAGACCCTGCAGATTATATAGATTCAATTGGTCAACAATGAGGTATACCTTATGAGTTTAAAGCAAGAGATGAAATCAAATCAGGGATTGAATCAATATTCCTCTGGATTACACAAAATAAAAATAAAGAATGGATCAATTACATAATCAGCAAAGATTTATTAATTACACTGATGAGACCTTATCACTTTTAGGAGAGCAATTGAGTGCAACGAGCAGAAGGACATGGCAGAATCGAATAGCTTCAGATTATTTGTTAGCTGAGAAAGGTGGAGTGTGTGTTATGTTTGAGGATCAATGTTGTACACATACCAAATAATACTGCTCCTGAAGGAGCATTTACTGAAGCAATGACCAAATTGAAAAACCTAAGGATTGAATTTAAAGAAAACGCTGGAAAAGATAATCAAATGTGGGACTGGTTTGATTTTAAAGTTAGGAGCATGGGGAGCATAGTTAGCTAAATTAGGAATGTTTTTAGGAGTTGCAGTAGTAATAGGAGGATTACTGTTTTACTGTGTGCTTCCCGTACTGAGGTCACTAGTTGTCCAAGCCACAGCTAGGCAAATGGACATGCTAAGATGTCAAGATAATGAGAAATTGATTTTGAAGAGTAACCAAAATGTACATTACCAGGACTGGGCTTATACACCCAACTGGGAGTCACAAACATTGACAAATGATGGAGATTCTAGTACCTCAACTGAGGACGAAGAAGAGGTGTACAGATGAACCATACCCTGGGTGTAAGTGCTAACCTAACCTCTGCCCAAGGGTGGCCCTCTACGATGCGCAAAGTGTCTGGGCTGAAGATCAACTATGCTATTATTTGTGATTTTTTTGTCTTATGTCTTGAATTTTTATTTCTGTTGTATACTACAGAACTGTGACAACCACAGGCAAGCGCTGAACCAACTGCACGCTCATGCTTATAACATTGTTTTATCTTAAATGAGGGATTAGGTAGATGGGATCTTTTACTCCCTCCTAGTCAAGTGTGGGGGGAGAGGTTTGGTCCTGCTGCTCCGCCAGAGTGCTGTTACATAATCTAGCCATTAGTGATAAAACTTTGTGATTTAATTAGTCACTAGGTAGTGATAACTGATAAGACTGAATTATGAAGCTGCATGAGAATGGAATGTGCAGTATCTATTTGGACATTAGACAAAATATATGATGGGGCCTCTTTAGTCATGGAACATAAACTGGGGCCTCCTGTCTGCTTCTGGGTAGCAGGCTGTAGACACAGCCAAAAGAGGTAAACGAGTTGATAAAGTATTTTCATCGGTCAGTTGTGGAGGTCTGATTGTTTAAAGCTGTATTTATATAGCGCCTTTTAAAAGTGTTTACAAAGTATTTTACAGAGAGATGCATATGTGCATTCACAGAAAAGAAAAGACAAATACAAACATAAAAGAGATAAAGTAGTAAAACAAAGTGCAATAACCAGTTTATGTTCAAACAAAAATACAACAATAAAAAACAAGGCCTTTAGTGAACAAATCTGTTTTATTTTGACAAGGTTTACAGTTTTTCTCAGTCGCTTTGGTGCATTTCTCACATCCCTATTTACATTTGCACAACAGTTAGTTCAACCTCCACAACATTTAGTCATGTGTGCACATCATAGTAGCAGTTTCTCATTCCTTCGAACAAATTGCAAATGCTTTTGGACATGGATCAATTGCTTTCATACAACTCTCTGCTGTTTTATAACATTATCATTTGCTTATGTCATGTCAGTCAAAATTAACTATACTTGTGAATGCTGAATAGTCATTCCATATAAAACTAATAGTCCTCATTTCATTGCTTGAGTCATTACATACAAAAATATTGAACTAGTTGTCAAAAAAAAAAAAATTTTATTTTTTATTTTCCTGAAAATGTCTCCTAAATTGAACAATTTCTCTCAGGTGAATCTCAACTTTCACTGATGAGAAGGGGTGTGTGAAGCATTAGTTGCAACCAATGATAAGCCACTTCTCTACAATCACTGTCAGAGCTGAATCCCATAAACCCCCACTTTACAAGCATATA
>NW_015507223.1:94602-97855 GCF_001515645.1 Sinocyclocheilus grahami
GTCAATCACGGCCTCACAATGGCTGAGGCTGGTCGAAGGGTGCAGCCAAATGTCGGGAGAACCACTGTAAATTCAATTATTCAAACATTTCGTCGGGACAGGTCAGGAGAACACTACTGTCATTGTGTCATACATGAAGCTTGCAGTGGGACAAGAACTTGTCACTGTACATTTTACATTTAGACGTACAGCTTTACTGCATCACACATTTAGTGTATTAGTAGTGTTACAGTAAAGATTTGCCATTTACTGTAATTTTACTCTGCACCACACAGGATTGCAAGACAACCTTGCAGAGGTGGAAGAGTATGTTGTATGTTCAGTTCCAATATGTACTGCGATGTTGTGCACAGCTCTACCCAAAGGGAGTTTATATTTGTTGTAAATAAGGGTGTATTTTTTCTTTTGCACAATGCTGTGAACAAATTAGAATTGCAAACAGCATATGCAGTAAAAATGTGAAACATACATATTCAGTGTCGTGTACTCCGTTACCTCACTAAATACAGTAATGTGTAACTTTACTGTATTTTTCAAATGGCTGTGCAAATAGTATATAGTGCTGTCTTGAGCATTTTCAGGTAGTGTCACCAAGATCTGACTTTTTTGCATTGGAAAACATTGACAGAGTAAACTGTCATAATGAAAACATGACCAAGCCATTTGACTATCTTGTTCATAAACAATGGTGTCAGGACTTCTCATCTTGATGACACTTTCTTTGACATGAATACTTGCTTTTGAGGAATGACCTATCCATTTTGAGCAAGTGACACGCTTTTGCAGGTTATCAACTAGGTTTTGCCGTTTGTACTAATTGTTTTGAGAACTGCATTAACTGTTGTGCAGATGTAAATAGTGATGTGAGAAATGCACCAAAGCGACTGAGAAAAACTAAGTAAATAAGTACATGTGTACTTTTTTTCCGCCTGCCAGCGGAGAGATTCGCGCTCTGCATTATATTAATGTGCTTTCGCGCTACAATAATGTGCTCTGTTGTCATTAAAATAACGCCATAAATATAGGCTATACTGAGATTATGGTTTAGTTTTTGCAGATTTCAGTGAAGATAGCGACGAGACCTGGTGAGAAACTGTCTGTTTACAATGTTTAAGTAATAAGAAACATTTTTACTTTCTATCGTTGCCTTATTTTAACAATCATATTGCAGTATGTTCTGTCTGTTTCAGAGATGTCAGCGATCAGCTCCAGTCCAGATGATGCAGTGATCCGGATTCTCTCTGCTGGAAACACAGCACTGGGAGAAAGAAAGAGTAAACAGTGTCCAGCTGAAGTGTGTGATGCAGTAACACTGATCCGAGAGAAGCAGGTTGCTGTGATGGATTCTCCAGATCTACTGGATGCAGGTCTGAATGAAGAGCAGCTGGTCTCTCCACACACCTGGGCTTTAAGATAATGAATTCTGTAATAAAATACAGGAATGGGGCCCTATACAATTTCACAACCTTGAGGTTGCTTTCAGTGTTGCTCGCTGCTGCACGACCGTGTCCCATAGTTGTGTCTAATCTTTTAGATTTGTCATGTACATGTTATTAATAAAGGATTTCTTTAATGTTGTAAATCCCTTGTTCACATTTAAACAGCTTATAATAGTATTAGAGTAGGTTGGACACTAGAACTAGCGAACGAATCGCGCGTCTGAAATGCTTTGCTGCATGTTAGGGGGCCCTTGGCTTTTGGGGGCCCAAGGCGGTCGCCTACCTTTGCCCAATGGTTAAGTCCGCCTCGGCAAGCCAGCCGCGAGTGAAATTACATTCGTAATTATATTCGTGTAATTTATTGTTGTCTTTGACTGTTCTGTATTACTATAATTTTCAAAGGATAATATTACACTTTAGAAGGCTATAAAGACCTCATTTCTAATGAGTAGAAGAAATTATTTTTTTCTGCTTATTAGAAATGGGGTCTTTATAGCCCTCTAAATTACCATATAGTCCCATATCTAAAAAATGCTGCAGTGAAATGGTTTGATATGAGGTGTGCATATAGTATGGGACGTCCTGAATAAGAACTGACCATTCTTTTCTTCTACTCATTAGAAATGAGGTCTTTATAGCCCTTTAAATCGAATAATTTCCCATTTCTCTTTTTCTAGGAATCCTGCTATGATTTGAAAGGTCGACAAAAATACAGTAACACACATCCGTCAAAACACCAATAAATAACACGCATATTAAAGCAGAAGTACAAAAAAGAAAAAGAAAGTGTGTGTGAGTGTGTGTGTGTTGCACTGCAGTAAGAGGAACATCTTTATCTTATTCTGACCGAGGATCCGCTGTAAGGTATGAACTATATTTCCAATCGTCCACGCGTGTAATGATGATTGATCGGCTATTGATTGTTAAGGGTTTTCTGATTAGTGTGGTTTATAGATCATGAGTAGCTGTCATTTAGAAAAGGTTTCAGCGCCAGGATGAATTACTCGAGGAGGCAGATTAGAGAGAGAAATCAAAGAAATGGAAAAGTAATTAGTTTAATACACTGCTCAGATGAGTGTTGTTTTATCCTCGCTGTTAAAAAGGACGATGCATAACTTAAATACACGCACAATTGTGAAAACATAGGCTACTCAGCGTTCACAAATAAATGTTATTTTCCTGGAATGTAATGAAACGAAAGAAATGAAGACATTTAATCAGTGTATCTATAACATGCGATGGCTAAAGGGAAAGTATCCGGCGTCCCTACTGCGCATGCGCTTGATTTCCACTCACACGTTTCTGAATGAAGAGAGGAGAACAATCTAAACCCAAGCAAAAGACAATGTCTTTTTAAATGATGCTTAGCAAAATAACAATAATAATAATAATTCAATGAAAGACTGTAACTTTGCATTAAGTAAAACAGTTTAAAATAGAACAAATATAATATAATATAATTTTGGTGCATCTTCGCACACTGGATGAGCTATCGCTTTAATGTACTACATAAAGTGTAAGATTGTACTTTTTACATCCCAGTCTGTACATTTTAATATTACTAATAATATTAGTTGGATGCCAGATGTGTATTTTTTAAGGCTATGACTCTGGATAATTGATTTTCTGAATGAAGATCACGGTTCTCCCACTATTCTGAAAATAAAACATTAGACAAACCAAACTAAATAATAAGTAGGCTAATTAACTTGACGTTCTGACAAAATCTTGTTTTATTTAATGCTATAAATGAGTCTATTTAAAAAATATTTATTAATTCAAATGAATTCCTTATGTAAAAAATAATTTGAAAC
>NW_015507224.1:0-18627 GCF_001515645.1 Sinocyclocheilus grahami
TGCTATTCTATTTGAAAATTGTCCGGAATATCGTTCCATACCGATGAGCTGGAGAAATTGTTCTATCCAACACAATTATTCGCTAATATAGTCTATTTTTCCACTTTGAAGATTATTTTATGCACCGAATTTCTTGATAAGTAAATAAAATTATTGTTTAAAATAATGCACTTCAGAATCGATATTTTTATGTGAGGATCGATCCTTTCGATACAACATCGGTATCGAAAGTATCGATACTTAAGGATCGATCCGCCCATCCCTACTCTGGGCTGTGATAACAGCAAATCACAATGGATTATTTACCAAGATATGTGGATGTATGGGATTCTTTTGATTAAATATTTATCGTATAAGCATAGATGCGTGTTTACATTTTAGTTAGCAATTTAATAATGAAACTTGCAAAAGGTTAAATTCGCGTGCGAGACTGCTGATTTGCCAGAACTTTCGTTATGCTCCACCTAAAGCTAATAAATCAACGAGATGTTTTTGATCTTTGATCTAACTACAGTTATGTGAGTCTAGAATGTTTACACTGCACTAAACTTTGACGAACAACACTCAGACCCGCAAACAAACAGATGAAGAAGAGGAGGATGATGACGGTCCAGCGCACACAAGGAGAAAGGTTTGTTTTAGTTTCCACATTCTTATTTTTATGAATGTAACTGAATGTAATTACTTCAAGGATGTTAGAGTGAAGAGGACCTGTTTGTACTATTACTATTATAATTCTGAAGAAGAACGTTATTTTCAAATAATCTCATTTAACTAAATAAGCTAGTTGCAGTGATTCTTACCATGGCAATGTACTGCTGCAATCAAGTGTATATGCATCAATATGTCTGAGATCATTTGCAGTAGCTGTGCCCTGCTTTTACAGTTGCTAAATGTAAGCAGACTTATATGTTCAGGTGCTCACCAATATCAAAACACATGTAGCTGACTACAACAAAACAGAATAACAGTTTTTATTGCTACTTTAGTTGCTTCTTCACTTAGCATGTAGAAACATACAGGAATAACTGAATATTTATCTTAAATGTGCCACAAATGTCTTTTAACAATGTTTTGTAGTAACTAAGAGAAGTGTCATCGCAGAAGAAATGGCAGAAGTTCCTCAGACACCTGTGAACACCGAGCAGTGCTTGGAGTCAGACAGTAGACTTCATCTTTATTATACTTCTCTGACTGGACGAGCAAGGAGCAGTTAGAGTCCATGAGAAAGTAAGTTCAAGTACATGTCTGCACTGACCACGATTATACTATGTAATATAATGTTTTCTGCAACAATTGGGGGGAATCTTAACTGAGGAGACAAACTGACCAAGCTATGGATCTATTGAATGTGTAATTTTCAAGCATTTTATTGTGGCATTCACTGTTATTTTTCTGCACAGTGATGACTAGTGAAAAGTGTTTCTACTAATTTACTTAAGTATAGTTAACCCAGAATTCTGTAATCATTTACATTATTACATCAATCCCCCCTCATTTTTTTCAAACCCCTGACTTTTGTTTTTCTGCAGAACTCAAAAGAAGATACTTTGAAGAATGCTGGTAATCAAAACCAACAGGTTTCTCACGTGTAGACGACATAAAGGAAGTAAATGATTTTCATGTTTGGGTAAACTATCTCTTTAATTAGGATGATAAACACTTTAAATTTTAATCATACTGGACACAGCCACTTAATGTGCTAGAATTAAGTGGGTAAATAATAAGTAAATATAGTCTTTCAAACAAGCTTTGATACAATATATATACATTTACTTTAATTCAGTTTGGTGCATTCAGTTAAACCTTTAGTAATAGATACTTGTGCATTATTTGTTCTTTACAGGTGCAGAAATGAAAGCTCCCAAGCAAAGTACTCACTGGACTAAGATGTGGAAAGACATGCTGCACAATGAGCAACAACCAAGAACAGTATTAACTGATTACCTTTAAAAATGATTCATAATAACAGTTAGGTAATAATTATTAAAATTATTTTACCAAGTACAAAATCTTTAATTCCAAAACTTTGCCATTTACCAATGTGTTTCTCAAAACACCTTTTAAATTTGTAATGTTTTAACCTTTATTTATTAAATGTTACAGTCCAAGTGTACATATAAATGCCTCATTCATTCAAGTAAATGCATGGGTAATTTTGCAAAATGTGTTAAATATTTTATCTAAACTTGATGTTTAACTGCTGCTTTTTTGCTGTAATTGCATGGTGTTGTAAATAAATTTTCCTCATGCCAGCTTGATCAAGCTAGTTATTTAATGGACTTTAAAATTGCTTTCGTAATAATGAGATGTTTATAGATTTGTTAAGTGATGTTATTTATGTATTATAATCTATATAATTAAAATGAAAGTAAATGTTTTGTCTAGGTAACGTTATTAATTTTAAATTAAATATTAATGAACAGTACAGTAGAGTCCGGCTTGGATGCGATAGTGTCGGCAAGTTACAGCTGTCGCATCTGGTCCGGTTGATTCAGCCCAGAATCTGAAAGGGAGTACGCAAGTATCCAGGCCGGGTGCTGCAGATGGATCCGGGCCGATGGACAAGTATCTAACAGGTGAAAATTTAACTGAAAATGGCCCGAGAGTACGGAGAGGGATTGTGTATGAGGTAGAGGTAAATAGCCAGCAGACGTCAAATTGGTAAGTTTTCACTAGACTTTAGTGGAGTCAGCAGTTCGCTTGACCGTAAATAAGGATCTAATCCTAAAGTGTCTTATTTTTTTTTAATACCATTGTTTTCCGTTGTTGTTTAAGTGTTATTTTGGTTTCTGATCACCAAAGAGAGGCTAAGCAAGGTCCTAAAGATGGCGGCCGCAACAAAAAAGTCACGTGACTGAAACCCATGAATACCTACCTTTTCCGGTTTGTCTGATTTGTCATTGTGTTTTCTGACTTATGTTTTCTAAATTGTTGTTGTGCTTTCTGAATTGTTATTTTGTTTTCAGAATTGTGATCTGCTTTGCACTTCTCGGCCACCGTACTTATGTCATGTTGATCAAAATATATTATATTGGTTCTCTGTTGAATCATCTTACCCCCTACAAAACATTTAGTTTCTTTTTTTTTGTAAATGTGTCCGGAATTAATGAATCTCAGGTAAATCTTAAATTTCACTAATGAAGGGAAATGTGAAGTGTTAGATCCACCAATAATCTCACAAACCTTCAATTGGCGAGCACATGTAGACATACAGTGGGTACGGAAAGTATTCAGACCCCCTTAAATTGTTCACTCTTTGTTATATTGCAGCCATTTGCTAAATTCATTTAAGTTAATTTTTTTTCCCTCAATGTACACACCCCATATTGACAGAAAAACACAGAATTGTTGACATTTTTGCAGATTTATTAAAAAAGAAAAACTGAAATATCACATGGTCCTAAGTATTCAGACCTTTTCTCAGTATTTAGTAGAAGCACCCTTTTGATCTAATACAGCCATGAGTCTTTTTGGGAAAGATGCAACAAGTTTTTCACACCTGGATCTGGGGATCCTCTCCAGTTCTGTCAGGTTGGATGGTAAACGTTGGTGGACAGCCATTTTTAGGTCTCTCCAGAGATGCCACAGTGTTACAATTTCTGACAACTGAAGAACTAGCAAACAAACAGGGTCAACAGATAGGGAACAAGAACAGGAGTAAGGATGAATGGCAGAAGAGTAGGGAGGAAAAACAGAGGAAGAGGCCAAGGACATTGGCACATTTCCAGTGAAGTAAGGCCCACTATTGTGGACCATGTTATCAGTCATGACCTTACAATGGCTAAGGTGGGTCAAAAGGTGGAGCCAAATATTGGGAGGACAACAGCATTCTCAATCATTAAAGCATTTTGTAGACAGAACAGGTATTTTTAACAATGTGCACTGTACTGTAATACTGTACACTTAATGTAATGTTTCATATACATGGTTTGGACTGTCTTTTTTTGTATTTCAATGCCAGTGTACTGTAATTTGTTATCAGACCACCTGTAAAAGCACTGTGAATCCTGTCTAGTATTTTGGAATCAATATTGCTCATACAGTAATGTGTACTTTTAAAATTGATATATGCCATACAGAAAAAGTGCAGCCTTTTTTTTGTATTAAAATCATAGTTTACATCAGGAAGTACTGACAGTGATGGTTAGATTGACAACACAGCTTAGAATTTTTTATCTTGATTGTGAACAATGAAACACCGACTTATTCTGATGGCACTGATATGTTCACTGACATGAAGTTATTTTTGATAGATGATCTAAGGGTTTTGAGAAAGCAATCATTCTGTGGTGTTGTTTGTGCAAACTGATTTAAGAAATGCACCAAAGCAACTGAGAAAATTTGACAAAATGCAATACTGTTTACTTAAGTTATGTACTTTCCTTGATTACTTAACACATACTTGCAAAAACTGATGTGGGAGAAATATTTCCAAGCTTCAATGCTATGACCTGGTAGATAAATAATAAATGAATTAATAATAATAAACAACTGTCAGGATATTTGGTTTGACTTAATCTCCCTAGAATAAAGTGACTGCTCTAGTGAACAAAAAACATACATCACACTAACCATTTAACATTAGATTTGTATTTTAAAACAGTGGATGTAAACATGACAAATGTTCATTATTGTTCATTTGGAGAACTGTTTTTATCAGCTGATAAATATGCAAATTGCCTGCTCACCTATAAACCTCTTTTCTGTTGTCTGAAATTATATCTTTTTGGAATTTAGAGCCATTCAGACAGAATTATTGAAGACATGGATCAATTACACCTTGAAATTCTATGAGATTATACACATACACACACACACACACCATTCTCTCCCTGGACTAATATTTTGCAAAAAACTAAATTACATATGCATCATATGCTCTTTCAATCAGATGTTAACAATTTTCAAGTTACCACCTAATAAAAGTTGACATTCATCATATGAATAAGAATGTGTCAGGCAGGAAGTGAGGTAAGAGAAGCGTCATGCTTTAAATGTAGTCAATGCTATTATTTGTTGAATGCATTCATTGACCTGTTGAGGTAAACAGTGTTCTGAGGAATACAAGTGCTAGAATCACATTTGTCCTGCAGTAATGTCCTCACTATAAAGAGATGCAAGATGAACAACCCAAGATACAGAGAAGCTGATCTTTGGCTCAGCAGTTGTTTTCCAGCACCAGATCGTTCTAGGCAGCAGCTTCTCCTCAGTGCTGAAGATGTCATTGATTCTGCTTCTTTGAGAGGTACCTGTTGGAAAAGGAGACAAAATTATCAGGGTTGTAAAGATAATTGATTACACATTACACAGTTAATTACAAAATAAGCGTATTAATAAATTAGAACTAACCACAATTAGTCACATATCTTCATTTGCGAGACTTTTTCCAAAAAGACAAATTATTGTGGGAGACAAAGGTATTGAAGAGACAAAAGTGTTTATTCATACCGGTGTTATTCTAGTATCACTGATATACCAGTTTTCGTTAATATATTGGGCCCCATACTTCTAATAATACTAAGTATTATTATTATTTTTTTTATTTATTTTTTCAAGGTTTCTGAGCATTTTGGTGTCCTTAACATGCTCAAAAGCGTCTCCGGTTACACATGTAACCATGGTTCCCCGAGAGGGAACGAGATGTTGCACCCTTTAGCAGACACTATAGGACTGCCGCCATCAGGACCGATGTCTGAAGCATGTGTGAAACAGCTCCAATCCCCACGTAGCCTGGAAGTATGGAGAATATACACTCTTAAAAATAAAGGTGCTTCACGATGCCATAGAATAATCTTTTGGTCTAAATGGTTCCATAAAAAAAACCTGTGTTTTCACAAAAAAATGGTTCTATGGCATCGCTTGAAGAACCTTTTGAAGCACCTTTATCTTTAAGAGTGTACCTGTGAAATGTAAGTCATGCATTCAGGAAGACCACACATCTCAAACACATTAAACCGCACGAGTAGCCTAGTGTCTCTGTCAGCAGCACATGCAGCCTTTCTGTCAGAGCATATGTCCGAGCCGCTTAAACTAATATGCAAAACCAAACTATAAACTGTCTTACCAGTATTTAAAGGGCTTAATATGAAGCTTGTCACATGTTTAGAACAAAATTGGATTATGCACTTTCTCCGCAGCAGATCAGTTTGTGTCCTCCGCTATATTTTCAAATGCGTTCGTATCAAACTACTGTATATCGATATTGCCTCATATCAAATCGCTTATAAAGAAAATATCGATATATCGTACAAACTCGATATACCGCCCAGCCATAATGCAAAGTCTTGACAGTAGCAATGTTTTGTAGTAGAAGCAAGGATAGATGTGCCAAACATTACATCCAGTTTGTTCTGTCTTGCAACCCACAAGATTTGGCTAATTTTAGAGCTCAGCATGTCAGTCTCCCAGTCCATCAATGTAGCCTCACGTTGCACAGCTCTGGCTGGATCTATAACAATGGGCTGCATACTTTTTATACATTCGCTTTTATGTACATGTGTCACACCATTTCCAGAAGAGATCTCCATTCCTACGTAACTGAAACAGTTGTGCTCTTCACATCAAACTTTAAAGGGGTCATCGGATGCCCATTTTCCACAAGTTGATAGGATTCTTTAGGGTCTTAATGAAAAGTCTAACATAGTTTGGTTAAAATTTCTAAATGGTAGTGTAAAACAACACCATTTTTACCCTTTCAAAAACAGCTGTCTACAGCACACCATTTTATTGCATTCTGCTTAAATGCAAATGAGTTCTGCTAACCCCGCCCCTCTCTTCCGAGATGCTCTCTGAGAGATGGTAAACTTTAGCCGCATTCATCGTAAAACTTGCGATTGCGATTTGCAAAGATTCATTAAAAAAGCCTTACACTCACTTCTTCTGGAGGTAAAGCTGGATCACGAATGATTCGTGCAAACATAGACGCATTTAGGTAGATCGGGGGCGCATTCCCTTCAGAAAACAAAGGTAATCCACTGCGTCTTCAGCGACTCAGATGTCGGGAGTAAATGACGACTGCTATGTCGTCATTTACTGTCATTATTACATCCAACAACAGAACACCTCGATCGCTTAGGAGTCATTCTTGTCTACATCTGCTCCGGCGGTGAAACAATGGCGGGTCTATGGTAAGACACCAGTCCAGTCTGTGCTGAAACGCTACTGTCAATCAAACAATCGTGGCAGGGGCCTGTCTGTGTGACGTCACACAGACAGGCATCTTAGAACCGCTTGATTTGAGAAAGAGGAAATTATTTTTAACAAGACAAAAAAAAAAAAAAGAAATCACTGGGTGGATCTTTATCATTATAGGGAGGTTGTGTAGAAGACACTGCCAACACACATTTCAGTTCAAACAGCTTGTAAAAGTGCATGTCGCATCCGATGACCCCTTTAAAAGCAGCTTTCAAATGTGGGATGGCCAAGGAGGAAAACGTTTTAGAACCTCCCCATAAAAAAAAGTAATCAACGTGAAAAGCAAGAACTCCAGTTAACTCCCCACTGTCATCCAGCCAGTAGAACACAGCAGGGTCAATCTTTGACACATGGCCTCCTAGCTGCTGCATAGTATCCTTGACCTTGCTGTAACAGTACAGAGAAGCATCTGCCAAACCATACACACATTTGTTCAACTTCCACATGGTTCTATTGCACTGCGCTTCTGGAGGAGCTTGTGGTACACTTTGTTCCCGGTCTCGTATCACTCTTCTGTTGGCGGCAATTGTCTGCGTAAGGCTCTTTAAATTGTTTCAGAGCATTCAACCTCTGTAAATGCTCTTCTTGAGCTGAAATGTGCTGTCCTACCCATGCACTCACACTGGTACCTTCAAAAGCTGGTGGTTTATCAGTAAGGACTGATGGCAGATTTGGATTTTGTCCAAACACAAGCTAATAGGGGTGGCATGGAATTTTTGCCATCGGTGCCCAATCTAGAGCAGTTTTCCAGTCTATTGTCTTTTTTAACATTCAGCAGTATTTCTGTGAGGGTCTGATTTTGTGTTTCTAAAAGACCATTACTCCAGGGACTATATGCTGCTGTGGTCTTTACCTCAATGTTGAACATTTCTGCTATGTCCCTCATTTCCTCATTGTTAAACTCTCCACCATTGTCACTAAACATTCTTTTAGGTGGACCATGTATGCTGATCCAGCAATGAATGTTCACAATTTCACTTGCCTTTTTTGTGGCCACAATGCTTCCAGTAGTAAACCGTGTGAAATTGTCAGTGACATGATACCATACTCCTGCTTCCAGTTCATGCAGGTCCACAGCCACTGTTTCATTGTAACTTGAGGCCAAAAGCAGCCCCACAGCACGTTTGGGTCTGCTGAATCCAACACGTTTCACAGCCGTCCACTATGTCCTTTAATATTATGGTGCATTTCTCATCATAATTACCTGAAGAGGTCAGCAGCTTTTCAGTCTTTCCACAGAGGTACGTCCAAACTGTTTATGCAGTTTCAATAGGGCTCTCTTTTTTTCTTTTGTAGTCATGTTCTCCGTCACTGTCAAAAGTTCATCTTCATTACACTTTTCAGCGTCACATGACAGGTCTTTATGCAGTAGGTTCACACAGTAATGTCCTGATGGGGTAAGTTCAAGGGTCACATGATGCTTGAACATTATTGCCTTTTCATTCAAAAAAATTCAGTACAACTCCAGCTCTTTTTAATGAAGTTTTACGGTTTGGGTCTGCTGAATCCAACACGTTTCACAGCCGTCCACCATGTCCTTTAATATTATGGTGCATTTCTTATCATAATTACCTGAAGAGGTCAGCAGCTTTTCAGTCTTTCCACAGAGGCACGTCCAAACTGTTTATGCAGTTTCAATAGGGCTCTCTTTTTTTCTTTTGTAGTCATGTTCTCCGTCACTGTCAAAAGTTCATCTTCATTACACTTTTCAGTGTCACATGACAGGTCTTTATGCAGTAGGTTCACACAGTAATGTCCTGATGGGGTAAGTTCAAGGGTCACAGGATGCTTGAACATTATTGCTTTTTCATTCAAAAAAATTCAGTACAACTCCAGCTCTTTTTAATGAAGTTTTACTCCTTTAGCAAAGGGATATCTATGGAAGTCCTAAGAGGCCATGGATTATTAATATCTTTTTCTTTCTTGTTTTCTTGTGATCTCGACATAACGAAGGTTGTTTCCTCGTGATCATGACTTATACATGGATAGTTCACCCAAAAATGAAAATTAGCCCATTATTTACTCACCCTCAAGCCATCCTAGAAGTATATGACTTCCTTCTTTCAGACGAATATTATTTTTCTCGTTTTTGAGGATTAACACGGTATGGGTGTTGCTTTATGGGGGAACAGTTACCTACGGCTATGTCATGAGTGATCACAGAGGTTCTGCCAGGAACATCAGAAAAGAGCATGGGGTACTTATTAAACAGCTGGACAAGAGATTCCTTCTGATCTTGAGGCAAGTATGCAAGGTAATCATCAAGTTGATTTAATACGGTTGAATTTTGAAAATGTTCAGGCATTAATTCACCCACATCTGGATCATCTGAGGAGCAGAGAGCAGCAGGCACCACCACAGCAGGTTCAGCTGGCTCAGCTTCCTTGTTTAAAGGAACTTCTGTTTCACTTTTACTCACATACGACTTCAACATATTAATGTGACAAACTCTGTTCTTTCTCCTGCGATCTGGAGTAGAAATTACATAATCAGTCTCACTCAACTTTTTCTCGACACTGTAGGAGCCAGCAAATCTAGCATGCAGTGCTGAGAACGGAACGGGGAGTAAAACAAACACTTGATCACCAGGCGGGAAGTGCGTTTAACAGACCTTCTGTCAAATCTCGCCTTCATTTTAGACTGAGTACGCACAAGATGATCTTTAGCAATGTCACAGGCACGATGCAGTCGTTCACGGAAGTTACTGACATGGTCTAACAGGTTGGTGCCAAGTGGAGTTTTTGATATAAGCTGTTCTTGAAGGAGTTTTAGGGGTCCGCGAACTGTGTGACCAAACACAAGTTCAGACGGACTGAACCCTAATGATTCCTGGACAGTTTCTCGGACAGCAAACAGCAGCAAAGGCAGACCTTCTACCCAGTCTTTTCCTGTACTCCCACAGTATGTACGGAGCATGGACTTGAGAGCCTATTGAAAATGTTCTAACACCCCTTGCGGTGAGAGGCGCTAGACATCTGATGAGAAACCCCCAACTCAAGCAAACAGCTTTGAGGTGAAGTTGGAGCCTTGGTCAGTTTGAATGACGAAGCTGTTCTTGAAGGAGTTTTAGGGGTCCGCGAACTGTGTGACCAAACACAAGTTCAGACGGATTGAACCCTAATGATTCCTGGACAGTTTCTCGGACAGCAAACAGCAGCAAAGGCAGACCTTCTACCCAGTCTTTTCCTGTACTCCCACAGTATGTACGGAGCATGGACTTGAGAGCCTATTGAAAATGTTCTAACACCCCTTGCGGTGAGAGGCGCTAGACATCTGATGAGAAACCCCCAACTCAAGCAAACAGCTTTGAGGTGAAGTTGGAGCCTTGGTCAGTTTGAATGACCTTCGGTAGTCCAAACATGGAGCAGAACTTGATCTCTTTGACTATGATGTTAGCTCTCAGGGAATGCAGTGGAACAGCTTCTGGGAACCGTGTGGCAGCACACATCAACGTTAGAAGATACTGATGACCTGCTTTTGACTTGGGCAAGGGTCCAACACAATCCAAGATCAAGCGTTCAAATGGCTCATTCATCACTGGTATAGGATGAAGAGGAGCGGAGGGAACAGTCTGGTTGGGCTTACCTGAGATTTGACAATCATGGCAAGCTCGGCAGTAACTCACTACACTGTTCCTCAATCCAGGCCAGTAGAAGTACTTTAAGATGCACTTATACGTCTTAGTGATGCCAAGGTGACCAGACAAGGGATGCTCATGCGCCAGCTTCAGGACCTGGGGACGGTAAGCAGAAGGTAAGACAAGTGGATGTGCAGCTAACACGTCACCATTCACTTGTGGTCGCAGGAGTACACCATCATCCCAATAATATGTAACTGGACCACCTGGAGCTTTATCCAAACTGACAGCAGCATCCAGACAGAGCAACAGAGATGGATCAGTTTTCTGAGCGAGGTCCTCCTTTCCAACTTTTAAGGAAGTTGCAGCCGAGTCAGAGTTAATCTTTTCACAAGAAGAGGAGATCTCAGATTTAATGAGCAGTGTGCATTCTGAATGACCTTCGGTAGTCCAAACATGGAGCAGAACTTGATCTCTTTGACTATGATGTTAGCTCTCAGGGAATGCAGTGGAACAGCTTCTGGGAACCGTGTGGCAGCACACATCAACGTTAGAAGATACTGATGACCTGCTTTTGACTTGGGCAAGGGTCCAACACAATCCAAGATCAAGCGTTCAAATGGCTCATTCATCACTGGTATAGGATGAAGAGGAGCGGAGGGAACAGTCTGGTTGGGCTTACCTGAGATTTGACAATCATGGCAAGCTCGGCAGTAACTCACTACACTGTTCCTCAATCCAGGCCAGTAGAAGTACTTTAAGATGCACTTATACGTCTTAGTGATGCCAAGGTGACCAGACAAGGGATGCTCATGCGCCAGCTTCAGGACCTGGGGACGGTAAGCAGAAGGTAAGACAAGTGGATGTGCAGCTAACACGTCACCATTCACTTGTGGTCGCAGGAGTACACCATCATCCCAATAATATGTAACTGGACCACCTGGAGCTTTATCCAAACTGACAGCAGCATCCAGACAGAGCAACAGAGATGGATCAGTTTTCTGAGCGAGGTCCTCCTTTCCAACTTTTAAGGAAGTTGCAGCCGAGTCAGAGTTAATCTTTTCACAAGAAGAGGAGATCTCAGATTTAATGAGCAGTGTGCATTCTGAAAGGAGTCTGCTCATCTACAAAACTCTAGCGTCTAAACGGACATGTAGAAGAGAATACTGACCGGTGTGTGAGTGCGAACTCATCCGCTAACACTGCAGCTTCAGAGAGTGAATTTATCTTTTGCTCATTTAGGTGAACTACAATGTTCTCAGGAATACAATTTTTTAACTCTTCAAGCAAAATAAGTTCCTGCAGTTGATCAAGACTGGTAACTTTACTAGCTAAGCACCATTTTTCAAAGAGGGTTCTCTTTTCTTGTGCAAACTCAAACTCGTTTGTTTGGCTGTTTTCGCTATACCTCGTAAGCGCTGGCGATATGCTTCAGGCACCAGTTCATATGCACGTAGCACCGCTGCATTCACAACATCATAATCCAAGGACTGCCCTATTGGTAGTGTAGCACATACCTCTTGGGCCTTACCCACAAAGTTACATTGAAGCAGTAGACCCCATATATCCTTGGGCCAACCCAATTTTTCAGCAATTCACTCAAAGGCTATGAAGTAAGCATCTACCTCAGCTTCTGGAAAGGGAGGTACTAATTTAATATACTTTGCTACATCAAAGTTAACATTAGGGGTACCAAAATTAACAGTACTACTCTGTACCGGAACAGCAGTCAAGGGTAAGGAAGGTCTAGAGCGTGGAGCTAGCACAGGCTTATGGCGTAAAGTCTCTGCCTCAATTGCTAAACTTTTAAGCTTAATATCTCGCTGAGCCTGTACTTCAATGGCACGGAGATGGATAACTTGAGTATCATGCTCCTGTTTTTTGATTGCTAGATCAAGTTATTTTAGCTTGATCGCTAATAAAGGATCCATGCTTGGTCCCCTCCTCTACCCCTTCAGTCTGTGAATCAGTCGGTAAGATACCAGCGTTAACTAACGCAGTGTACAGTTGATCTTTTTCAACCGCTTTTGTTATATCCCTAGACACAGATATATTAAAGAAGTCCACAATTAACAGCAAGTCCTTCTTACGGCAGCGATTGAAATCTTCTGAGGGAGCGAGGGTAAACTCAACCAAATCAAATTCCATTCCACATAATATGACCGCACTGCCCCTACCAAAGAAAAGAAAACAGCCAAAACTTAGTTTAAACAATACAAGAAATATCAAAGTACAAATTAGCTTGAAATGGTCACAATAAACAAGCTATCAATTTATCAAGCTATCAAAAGTCTTCGTATTACACAGAATAAAACAAAGTTCAGCTTCACTTTGTACCAAATGGAATATTTCACTCCTTTACTGTGTTGAATAAACAACAGACGAGCACCCAATTTTCACTGTTACGTCCCAGATGTAAGGGTCTAGGGCAGGGGTAGGCAAGTTTGGTCCTAGAGAGCCACAGTCCTGCAGAGTTCAGCTCCAACCCTAATCAAACACACCTGAACAAGCTAAACAATCTCTTCAGGATTACTAAGGCTATAGGCAGGTGACTTTTGTTTTCAGGGTTGGAGCTGAACTCTGCGGCTCTCTAGGACCAAACTTGCCTACCCCTGGTCTAGGGTAAGGGGGTAACAGAGAAAAGTAAACATAAATTTGGTTGGGGTGAGTGAGTACCAGTACCCTGCCCAGCACAACAGTGGGGTGAGTGAGTACCAGTCCCCTGCCCAGCACAACAGACACGTTAAGTTCCAAAATAAAGTATTTTATTTACAAAATTTCCAAATGACAAAGAAAAATGGGAAGCAAAATAGATTTCAGGAGGGGGAAAGGCTAAAACAACAAACAAAAGGACCCTCTAACTAGTTAAGGAGTAAAACTGACAAAACAAAAGAAAATTAACAGAAATGTACGCTAACTCCCTAACTAAGTAAAAACAAGAGAAAAAGATTCACAAATAAAATAGCACCCACCTTCCTACGGCTTCCAACACAGAGAGACACGTAGCGCAACAACAACGCTAATTACCTTTCGGAAGGCTACAATAAGCCATAACCAGAGTAAGTTTTACACAGTATCAATCGCTGACAAAACTACAAGAGCAACACAAGGCAAGCGAGAGGTACTACACTCTGGAAGTCAAGCTTCAGTGTGGTAAGCATGTTGAACAGCTTTTGAGCTTGCAGCCCCTGCACAGTAACGAGCGCCAGGTGCGAGTGATCACCTTCCTCTCCTCCGCACCTGGTTGAGCAGCAGTAACACATGGAGAGACAGAGAAAGAGCACACAGCGGTACGTAGCAACCAACAATATTGTATAAATAAACACGGAACGTAACAATTAGTTCTTGTTTTTGAGGATTAACACGGTATAGGTGTTGCTTTATGGAGTAATATAAAAAATTGACTTTGATCTTCCAAGCTGTTTGATGGCAGTCAGCGGGTGTTGTAGTTCATCAGTCCAAAAGAAGTGAAATAAAGCGCATTCATCCATAATAAAAAGTACCTCACACGGCTCAGGGGGTGAACAAAGGCCTCCTGTAGTGAATCGATGCAATTTTGTAAGAAAGATATCCATATTCAAAATGTAATAATCACTTTAATCTAGCTTGCGCAAACAGTTGTACACGGAACAACATCCCAAGCTTGTAACACACATGATATCAGTCACAGCATATCCTACATCACTACTAAAAATTACAAATGATATATAATTTTATTTAAAATAAAAGGAAAATAAAAGTGAGCTGAATCCAAGCAGCTCTAAACGATTTTAGAATAGTTCTCTGCATCCTTCTGAAGTCGCTCCGCCTGTGTTTGCGGTGTTGCTTTAGCCATTTAAACAAGTTAATTACACAAACAAAATTGCTTGACAGGGAAGTCGTGGCCTAATGGTTAGAGAGTCGGACTCGTAACCCAAAGGTTGCGAGTTCGAGTCTCAAGTCCGGCAGGAATTGTAGGTGGGGGGAGTGAATGTACAGCGCTCTATTCCACCTTCAATACCACAACTGAGGTGCCCTTGAGCAAGGCATCGAACCCCCAACTGCTCCCCGGGGTGCCGTAGCATAAATGGCTGCCCACTGCTCCGGGTGTGTGTTCACGGTGTGTGTGTGTGCACTTAGGATGGGTTAAATGCAGAGCACTAATTCCTAGTATGGGTAAACATACTTGGCCACATGTCATGTCACTTTAAAAAAAAAAAAAAAAAAGTTTATCATACGTCTCTGGAAAAAATATCAACAGTGATTGATTAGCCTTTATTTGTAAATGTATTTATGTATTGTAGACGTTATTACTAAGCGAAGCACAATTTGCTGAAATATCCATAACATAGGCCTATCTGTTGATCAGATGCGTGTGGAGTTTATTACTATAGCAACAGTAGATCAAACAAATCAAACAATCATTGTAAAAAAAATTGAGATAAGAAAATATTAAGTCGTGACAACGAGAAAACAACTTTCCTTATGTCGAGATCACAAGAAAATTAAGTCGCGATCATGAGAAAACAAGAAATAAAAATATTAATAATCCATGGCCTCTTAGGACTTCTGTAGATATTTACTGGAATTACTTCAGTCTCTATGTGGCATTTAGTCTGTCCGATTATGGCTGGAATTTTTAATTTATGTGCTGAGTGCACAACTCTTTGTCGTCAAACTTGAAAGACTGTCTATGCACATTTGTTTTTGCTCTGCTGGTTTTAATCCACTAACATAATGATCAAGCCATTTCTGTCCACACACTCTTTTGGTGCACGCTGTATCAATAACTGCTGTCCCAAGTGATTCGACCATGAATATTGCATCTTCGATTGTTTTTGTGGATGTGACTTATTCTCTTTCTTACTGAAATCTGTGAAATATGCAGAATTATCCTTAATGTGACTTTCATGAACGTGGTTTTCGCCAAAAATCTGTTTTAGAGCAGATTTCATGTCAGAGAAAGTCAGAGTAGAACAAGCAGTAAATGCTAACTATTTGTCTTTTAACATCAAGGCCCACAGTGTCTGGAAGTATCATACCAAAATGACGTAGCTTGTTATATTTGCATTCAAACTCGATGATATAATCAGTCATCACAACTCCATGCTCTCTGGTGATCCAATCAAACTCCGTATGCACGTCATATTGGCAATCTCTTTCCTCCTTTAAAAACACAGACTCCAAAATGTCTAGAATTTTTTTCATACCATCATCCTTGTTCAAATCATCTGCGGGTATTTTCAGAGTGGTATCTCTTGCTCTCCCTGTTGGCAATAATACAACAGCCAGGGCTTTGTTTCTTGCCTTCCAGTTCAGTAACGTGCATCCACATTTCCACCTAATTTTTCCAACTCTCATATGACTTCTTTTCATCAAACTATGAACTACTATTATTACTACTATAATAATAACAAACAAAGATATCCCGTTCGTCTCATTTATTTCAGTGGCTCACAACAACTTAAGGAAAAACATGAACACTCTCTTTATGCCAAAAACTTCTGTGCCCCCTAGTGGACACAGAGCAAACTCAACTTAACACCAGCCCCCTCAGAAGTTTTAGAGGAAGACTTGGGACGGCGGGGAATGAACTTCCTGAAGGGAGCGGACTGCGCCTTCGCCTCCCTGAACTTCTCGACCACCGCCTCAACGGAAGTGCCGAAAAGCCCGGAAGGCGAAAGCGGAGCATCAAGAACAAAGGCTTTCTCCTTCCTCCCGATGTCCGTGAGATTTATCCACAAATGATTCTAAGTAGCCACCAATGCTGCCATTGCAGGCCCAATGCTTAGTGGTGAAGAGCCAAGTCTGTAGTGAGGCGCAGTTCCTCAATTGCCTCAGGAGACAAACCCTTGCCCTCATCTAGGTCTTTAAGCAAGTTAGCTTGGTAGGATTGTAACAGCTATTGTGTGCAAGGCTCCACCAGCTTGACCTGCCGCCACATATGGCCAATGGCAGGGCGCCATTCAGATGCGAGGTGGTCTGATGTGGTCTGGATGGCAGAGCAGGAGTCTTTAAAGAAGACAACTCACCCTGGGAGAGATAGCTTGCAAGCTTCTCCTCTACAGGAGCCATCTTAACCGTGCTCAGCCACACCCTCAACATTAGCGTAATCTGCATGCTGAAAAAGATGCAGCCGAGCTGAATATGGTCTGTCCCACGATCTCACTAATTCTGTGTGGAGGTCGGGAAGAAAGGGGAGACTAGGGGAGGTTATGACCAGCCAGAAAGCGCTCGCCCAATCTGCCACAGGTGGGTTTCTGCCTTTCACGTGACCAGACTAAATCGAGCCTCTTAGTGGCGCGCGCCATTACCGCCAGCATTTTCCAGTATGCGGGGCTGGAGTTAGGTTGGGAAGATTCAGTGCTCACACTTTCATCGACAACCACATCCACATCCTCACTTTCACTAGATGAGCCCAATAAAGTGCTATCTGCGCGATCAGATAACCCAAGAGAAAAAGCAGAAGCTCGGCCTACAAACCCCACATTCTGAGTCTTCATTGTGCATTGGAGGCAGCGGGACCCTAACCACGAGACGCAGACTCATCCCTTGAGAAGAGGTACAAATGCGAACAAAGCTATTTCACTGAGAATTTCTCACAATGAGCACATTGAGAGCCGACTTTCTAAACACACACTTTCTAAAACGCTCACTTGCCTTTGTTTCTCTTTAACGTCTTCACACATACTGACAAAAAAAACGTCTCCTAAGACAAACAAAAGTTGGTGACGTATTCGGCAGGTGCCCTCTTATACTTCCGGGCGCCTGTCTGTGACGTCACGGGCTATGTGGGCCAATGGGATTGGAGTTATTTCACACGTGCTTCAGACACTGGTCCTGCTCGCGGCAGTCCCATAGTGTTTGCTAGAGCAGTGGTTACCAAACTTTTTGAAAGCATGGCACCACTTTGTAGTGTTTTTTTCCCCACGGCACCCCAACCCAATTAAACTAAATGTACATGTGTAGGCCTACATATATTAAATTAAATCCAGATGAGCAAACAACAAATGAAGCATAAACAGCAGCATTTTCTGAAGTCCACAGTCAACGCAGCCATCTACCAGGACATTTTAGAGCGCTTCATGCTTCCTTCTGCTGACCAGCTTTTTGAAGATGCTGATTTCATTTTCCAGCAGGACTTGGCACCTGCCCACACTGCCAAATGTACCAAAAGCTGGTTAAATGACCATGATGTTGGTGTGCTTGATTGGCCAGCAAACTCACCAAACCTGAATCCCATAGAGAATCTATGGGGTATTGTCAAGAGGAAGATGAGAGACACCAGACCCAACAATGCAGATGACCTGAAGGCCGCTATCAAAGCAACCTTAGCTTCCATTACACCTGAGCAGTGCCACAGGCTGATCGCCTCCATGCCACGCCGCACTGATGCAGTAATTCATGCAAAAGGAGCCCCTACCAAGTATTGAGTACATGTACAGTAAATTAACATACTTTCCAGAAGTATACAATAAAAATAAAACGTACTTCAAATAAAAAGCCGAACTTGAACTTTGAACTTATTACTAATGCATTCCCTTCTGGATCCTTGAACTTTCCAGAAGTTTACCGATTTCAAATGACCTCCTGGGTAGTGTGCTTTATAGTGTCATTTCTAATCACCATGTGAACAACATGTCAGAAGTCACATTTCAAGCACTGACTAGAAATGAATTATTTACATTAAAAAGGCCAATTATACAAAAGGCCAACAATTCAATAGTTTTTTATTGGTCTTATGAAGTATTCTAATTTGTTGAGATAGTGAATTGGTGGGTTTTTGTTAAATGTGAGCCAAAATCATCACAATTAAAAGAACCAAAGACTTAAACTACTTCAGTCTGTGTGCACTGAATTTATTTAATACACGA
>NW_015507224.1:18991-42846 GCF_001515645.1 Sinocyclocheilus grahami
ACTGTGGACTTCAGAAAACACAGTGGACCAAAGAAATCTTTTCAGATGAAAATAAATTTTGCATTTCATTTGGAAATCAAGGTCCCAGAGTCTGGAGGAAGAGTGGAGAGGCACAGAAACCATGTTGCTTGAAGTCCAGTGTGAAGTTTCCACAGTCAGTGATGATTTGGGCTGCCATGTCATCTGCTGGTGTTGGTCCACTGTGTTTTCTGAAGTCCACAGTCAACGCAGCCATCTACCAGGACATTTTAGAGCGCTTCATGCTTCCTTCTGCTGACCAGCTTTTTGAAGATGCTGATTTCATTTTCCAGCAGGACTTGGCACCTGCCCACACTGCCAAATGTACCAAAAGCTGGTTAAATGACCATGATGTTGAAACTCATTTGATCTGAACCCCATAGAGAATCTATGGGGTATTGTCAAGAGGAAAATGAGAAACAAGAGACCAAAAAATGCAGATGAGCTGAAGGCCAATGTCAAAGAAACCTGGGCTTCCGTACCACCTCAGCAGTGCCACAAACTGATCACCTCCATGCCACGTCGAACTGATGCAGTAATTCATGCAAAAGGAGCCCCTACCAAGTATTGAGTACATGTACAGTAAATTAACATACTTTCCAGAAGTATACAATAAAAATAAAACGTACTTCAAATAAAAAGCCGAACTTGAACTTTGAACTTATTACTAATGCATTCCCTTCTGGATCCTTGAACTTTCCAGAAGTTTACCGATTTCAAATGACCTCCTGGGTAGTGTGCTTTATAGTGTCATTTCTAATCACCATGTGAACAACATGTCAGAAGTCACATTTCAAGCACTGACTAGAAATGAATTATTTACATTAAAAAGGCCAATTATACAAAAGGCCAACAATTCAATAGTTTTTTATTGGTCTTATGAAGTATTCTAATTTGTTGAGATAGTGAATTGGTGGGTTTTTGTTAAATGTGAGCCAAAATCATCACAATTAAAAGAACCAAAGACTTAAACTACTTCAGTCTGTGTGCACTGAATTTATTTAATACACGAGTTTCACAATTTGAGTTGAATTACTGAAATAAATGAACTTTTCCACGACATTCTAATTGAGATGCATCTGTATATGCTGTAAAAGGTTATTATATGGTACAATAGTATTTGAGATTGTTTAAATTGGAAAAAAGCTAAGATTCTGCGGCACCCACTTTGAGAACCACTGCGCTAGAGGATGCAGCGTAAGTTCTCTAGAAGAGGAACTCTTGAAACTTTGAACAATTTGGGAATTGTCGGCCATTAGGGCTGGGAAAAAGCAGGAACTGAGTCACAGTGATAGTGCCACCAACTTGCAGCAGGAAGTGTGTACCTAAAACAGCTTTTAAAACCATCCTCTTACATTCACCCAAAATGCTTCAAGCCACATCAGAATAATGTCAAGACACAGATTATGTAAAATTGTGAAATGATTCTTGATATTTTAAAGGAACACTCCACTATTTTTGATAATAGGCTCATTTTCCAACTCCCCTAGAGTTAAACAGTTGAGTTTTACCGTTTGCGAATCCATTCCATTCCAGCCTATCTCCGGGTCTGGCGGTAGCACTTTTAGCTGTAGCTTAGCATAGATCATTGAATCTGATTAGAGGGTTGCAGGAGGCGCAATGATATTACGCAGAGCCTGAAAATAGTCCCCAGCACGCTCCCTGTGCAAGCAGGTGGTCACGTTGGTTATGTTGACGGAAGTTAGCCTATTTTCAGGCACTTCGTAATATCATTGCGCCTGCTGCACCCATGGTACGGCAGCAAAGTTCCATGATTATTACGACGGAATGAGAGTATAGTTCCTAGCCAAAATCGAAACTTTTCATTTTCCGTCGGTCTTAGTACATGATGTAACTACAGAAGAGTCAAGTTTTAAATAGGAAAAATATAGAAACTCTTTGGTCATTTTTGAGCGAAATGCTAACGGTCTAATCAGATTCAATGATCTATGCTAAGCTACAGCTAAAAGTGCTACCGCCAGACCCGGAGATCGGCTGAATGGATTCGAAAACGGTAAAACTCAACTGTTTAACTCTAGGGGAGTTGGAAAATGAACCTATTTTCAAAAATAGTGGAGTGTTCCTTTAAATCGTGCTACCATGGCAATGTACCAAACGTTAATATTCTTTCTGGGAATTTTTGAGGCTCTTAAAAATGCTTACCAAACTCGGTACATATATTGTTCTCATCGAGGCGACAACTTTCTTATTCAAATCAGACCAACAGGAAGTCAGCAACTTTGGTTTGAATGTGGATTTTTTGAAAATTGCAGACTCTGATTTTTTTTTTTAACTATTGAAGCAGTTCACATTAATGTTTGTCAATATGATGCCATGGCATTAGCCGCTATTCCACTATCGGGCCAGTGCGAACCAGTGCTTTCAATGGGCCGGGTGGGGATAATAGCCTCAGACCTGCAGCACCGAAACCAAAATCACGCTGCGTTTCCACCGTCGGGCCAGATGCTCTGCAGCGCTTGACCACACCTCTCTGGAACAACGTCACGCAACCCCATCATTTTACCAACAAAGAGAAGGTTTATCAGAAAACTAATCCAAAATAAATCACTGGAACTAGCGAGATCACAAAGCGAACACGATAAAAGCGGCCATTTGTATGCATTTTTTGTTGTTTACTTAAAGATTTAAAACCAAAGCATCGTTTTACCAGTTTTACAATAATAAGTGATACATTGATCATAATGAATTCATTTAAAGGATTGAAAATTAGTCACACAGTTATTTCACAAAGAGGACAGAAACTTATTCAGTCACATTTGTTTCTGTTTATTTGCAGTCACAGACAGTATACATCACATTTAGAAATAATGATCATTTCTATAATTTTTCCATCAAAAATACGACCCGAGTAGCTTTAGCACTCTCTCCAGTCCCAATACATGGTTATATTTTCAGTCAGAGAAACAGGGAGCTCTCCTAAACAAAAACTATGATTATGATATATTTTATGGCATAAATAAATACACAAATAAATACACGATTTGTCTGATTTCGTCAAGCGGTCGTAATACGTTAAGTCACAATATTGGCAAACTTTGCGCAAGAGTTATGCCGGTGAACGTCTTAACCTCAGTCAATTATAAGACAGTCAATATATATCAATTATTGAAAGCAAAAAAAGTAAAAACTGACAGCACTTTCAGCATCTGACATTAACGGCAGATGCCGTTATTCTCTCAGACGACAAGAGACAAATCTACTTCAACATATGCTGATAATGGCATATAACTGTCTTGAATTATTCCCTTAATATTTCTCTTGTGGCCCGTAAATAGTGAAAAAACTGAAGAATGTATTTTGCATTAAACGTTTTAAAGTCGTGGCTTGAAATAAAGCTGCACTTAATTTTCATTGATGACTGCGGTGTAAATAATTTTAATTATAGGCCTATAATTCATTGTATAAATTAATAGACCTGTTTTAAAAGACCTTTTTAAAAACATTTTCAATGAGGAGTAAGCTAATAGCCTAATTTTTTATTATCCTCACAGTGCGTCAGTTATGTAAAGAGCCCCTAAAAGGACCTTTGCAAAAATAAAAAATACACAGACTTTTGCGTAATGTATCTCGTGCGCACGAGAAACGTTTCGCGAGCTCAAGGCTGATTTATACTCGACGCATCCGCAAGTTGGCTTGGGTGCGCGTGGCAAATATGACATCATCGCGGTGTTGGCGGAAGTTCGCTTTGAGTGCGCGCGAACATTTTTTGGAACTTTCTGCACAGCTCCGCATCTGAAGATGCACAAGTTCAGGGCGGTTCTAGCCGAACATGCACGTCTGTTCCGGCATTTGTGTGAAACAGAAGCAGTTTGATGTGAAGTTCAAACTCCATCAGGTGCTTTTTGACGCTTTGACGGAAAACAATGCATAGTTTTTTTTTGCATAGTTTGTCCAAGGCTTTTTATTTGAAGTACGTTTTATTTTTATTGTATAAAAATAGAATTAGAATTAATTTATATATTATTTATACACTATTTGCTTAAAGTGGTCTTGTGTTTGATACGAAATAAAGCCAATAGTTTAAGATTGTTTTAATCAGTTTGTACATAAAAAAAAAAAAAAAAATCATCAAATCATTCATGTGAGAAGTACAGGCAAATAACTTCTTTTCACCGGTGATTCCCGATGGTTTTAGAGGACAATTACTCCCCATCGACCCCTGTCGTTTCAAAGAATAGTACAACGGCGAACAAGTATAAAAGCCTCGTCCGTTTGGGAAGGTGCGCAGTCAGCGGAGGCTCGCGGAGCCAGGCAAAAGTATAAATTCCGCTTCACGCGTTACAGTTTCTGGTTGCGTCACTCTCTGCCATCTTACAACGAAGAAAACAAAAGCATGGAATATGTAGTATGGCGTTATTTTACTGTAAAATGTCGAGAGTGCACTGTTGTAGCGCGAAAGTACATTGCTATGATGCGTGAGTGCGAATCTCTCCGCTCGCACACAGATTTCCATTGCTCGCAATAAACCAGACGCACACTCTCAGATATGCGCTGCACTAGCCCAGCGAGTGTGCTCGCACTTAAAACGTGTCTGTTGCAATTGCGAATCTCTCCTCTTGCTCAAAGTGTGCACGCTCAAACTGTGTCCTTTGCACTCGCAAATCTCTCCGTGCTCTTGCACTAGAAACAGTGCTTGAAGTGGGAAAAAAAGAAGTGCTCAACTCTCATAAAAAAAAAAAAAAAATCATCAAATCATTCATGTGAGAAGTACAGGCAAATAACTTCTTTTCACCGGTGATTCCCGATGGTTTTAGAGGACAATTACTCCCCGTCGACCCCTGTCGTTTCAAAGAATAGTACAACGGCGAACAAGTATAAAAGCCTCGTCCGTTTGGGAAGGTGCGCAGTCAGCGGAGGCTCGCGGAAATCTCTCCGCTCGCACACAGATTTCCATTGCTCGCAATAAACCAGACGCACACTCTCAGATATGCGCTGCACTAGCCCAGCGAGTGTGCTCGCACTTAAAACGTGTCTGTTGCAATTGCGAATCTCTCCTCTTGCTCAAAGTGTGCACGCTCAAACTGTGTCCTTTGCACTCGCAAATCTCTCCGTGCTCTTGCACTAGAAACAGTGCTTGAAGTGGGAAAAAAAGAAGTGCTCAACTCTTACTCAACTTAATTTGCATAATTCCCAATGTATGTATATAATGCCGAAATAAAGAAAGAAAACTGTTTAGAGCATTTTTAATATGAATAAGCACCAGTTAAGCTGCGATACCAAACAGCACCACAGGGAGACGCCAAAAGACCACTAAACCTGCTGCCTTAACCTGACTGTACATGCTACTATATGGATCCATGCAGAATAACTAAACCACTGACCAGCATAATCTAAACCACCTTCAGCTGGCATTCATTATAAAACACTTGTGCTTTTAAGCCAAATACATGGTGAAAAGAATAATTTTACTGCCATCTAGACGCGAGTTACTATTCTCTCTGCCATCTTTGATGAAATCGTCCGTGTTTTCTCTGCATTAGCGATGTTTTGAACTTATTACTAATGCATTCCCTTCTGGATCCTTGAACTTTCCAGAAGTTTACCGATTTCAAATGACCTCCTGGGTAGTGTGCTTTATAGTGTCATTTCTAATCACCATGTGAACAACATGTCAGAAGTCACATTTCAAGCAATGACTAGAAATGAATTATTTTCGCACCCGAGAGTGAATTTACAGTTACATGACAGTTACAGATAACTACTTTGTCTGCAAATTCATTAATTAAACCCATATAATATAATAATGTTATGACAAATATGAGAAATTCGTTATGGTGGTATACAGGTGCATCTCAATAAATTAGAATGTCATGGAAAAGTTCATTTCAGTAATTCAACTCAAATTGTGAAACTCGTGTATTAAATAAATTCAATGCACACAGACTGAAGTAGTTTAAGTCTTTGGTTCTTTTAATTGTGATGATTTTGGCTCACATTTAACAAAAACCCACCAATTCACTATCTCAACAAATTAGAATACTTCATAAAATAAATGAACTTTTCCACGACATTCTAATTTATTGAGATGCACCTGTATATTCCACATTTTAATTATTTAGGAAATAGTGCATCTGCACCTTGCTCTAAATAGTTCTGTCTTAAATCAGAAGATGTTGTATATATATTTCAACACAAGTACACAAGACATGTATGACCACTTGAACCGAATTATATACGTTTTTTGTTTGTTTAGATAAATCTCTCAGAGGTTTGACCAACCAGTTAGACAGACTAGGTTATTTATTTGTACAAATCTTCCAAGCACCCCAATCCCAGCCATTTCTAATATACATTTGATTAATATGACTAAATTTGATTAAATTGTAAAGAAATTTTAGCTCCATCTTTGATTGTCAAAGGAATTCCAGGTGTAGTTCCCTCTCAGCCAATTAGATTTCATGCAGCATTTTCATCGGGCAGTCGTGGCAGTCTGATTTGTAGATAACTTTTGACAAGGTTTAGCCCAGGTGCGAAAATAATTATTTTCCAGCGCACAGGACACAGTTTGAGCACTCACTTTGAGCGAGAGAAGAGATTCGCAATTGCAACGGACACGTTTTAAGTGCGCACACACTCTTCTGGGTGAGAGCAGCGTATATCTAAGAGCGTGCATCCGGTTTTGTGCGTGAGCAAAGGAAATCCTTGTGCGAGTGGAGAGATTCGCGCATCATATTAATGTACTTTCGTGCTACAACAGTGCGCTCTCGACATTTGTCAGTAAAATAATGCTAATATAAAATACCTACACCTGAAAATTTAAGTTTCTTGTGAGCACGCAAAACGTTTCTCGTGAGCACGCAAAACATTTCTCGTGAGCACGCAAAACGTTTCTCGTGAGCACGCAAAACATTTCTCGTGAGCACGCAAAAACACGCACACTTTGAGCGAGAGAAGAGATTCGCAAAACGTTTCTCGTGAGTACGCGATAGTCTGTTTTTGTTTTGTTTTTTTGCAAAGGTCCCTTTAGGGGCTCGTAGTTATGCGGTGATGCGCTATGAAATTATTGCGGGGCAATTTTATGTGGGGTGTAAATATACTCATCTAATTGGCATATTATGGCGTCATCAGGGGGTAGCCATCTTGAATTTCATAATATTCAGGAAATAGTAGATATTGAATTGATGTTTGAACTTATTTGCATGATTTTTTTTTGTGTGTCTTTTTATCCTCATTCCAAATGATCAGAAAAAGGAAACCAACAATAAAACAGGAGAAAGTACTAAATTATTACTATACTACTATACTATATAGTAGTAAAACGCATGTGAACAGTAGCCAACTTATTTGCATGTTTTTTTTGTCTTTTTATCTTCATGCGCTCTCGACATTTGTCAGTAAAATAATGCTAATATAAAATACCTACACCTGAAAATTTAAGTTTCTTGTGAGCACGCAAAACGTTTCTCGTGAGCACGCAAAACATTTCTCGTGAGCACGCAAAACGTTTCTCGTGAGCATGCGAAAGTTTCTTGTGAGTACGCGATAGTCTGTTTTTGTTTTGTTTTTTTGCAAAGGTCCCTTTAGGGGCTCGTAGTTATGCGGTGATGCGCTATGAAATTATTGCGGGGCAATTTTATGTGGGGTATAAATATACTCATCTAATTGGCATATTATGGCGTCATCAGGGGGTAGCCATCTTGAATTTCATAATATTCAGGAAATAGTAGATATTGAATTGATGTTTGAACTTATTTGCATGATTTTTTTTTGCGTGTCTTTTTATACTCATTCCAAATGATCAGAAAAAGGAAACCAACAATAAAACAGGAGAAAGTACTAAATTATTACTATACTACTATACTATATAGTAGTAAAACGCATGTGAACAGTAGCCAACTTATTTGCATGTTTTTTTTGTCTTTTTATCTTCATTCCAAATGATCAGGAAAAGAGGCAATCAACAGTAAAACAGGAGAAAGTAGAAAATTATTACTATATTACTGTGCCATAGTAAAATGCATGTGCCTATTTTTTGAACAGTTGACCAGCTATCTGCCCAATCAGGTATCTAGGTGACACAGTTTATAGTTCTTGAGAGTATGGTACCTCTCATTGGTACCTACCCCACACTGACTGCACCGTGTACCGCGGCCACTCCCACCTCTTTGGGGCACTGAATTCAGAGCCGCTCTGACTGGATACAAAGAGCTAGTGCTACTTCCAGCCTTATTTCTCCTACCCCTGCTGCCTCTACCTCTAGCAACAGCTCTCATATGGACACTACGACCCCTGCCACCCCCCTCCCCATTGGGCAAAGGGTCAAAATGATCACTTGTTTGTGCTTCGTGAACACTCTCGCCTTGCACGGCGGCACCATTGCGCTGCAAAGACGTACCGCGAGAAGCGCGATCATTAGACGACCGATCGTCATTTCCAAAAGGCCATTTGGCGATTTTCTCTCACAAATCTCACAATTTACTCGCACGCTATAAACTGAACTGCTTCCGCATCAATGAACATGATAGCTCACTTGCTCTGCCATTTCCTCTAACACTTTGAATAGGAACGTGACGTAATTTTGGTCTAGAATCGAAGTACTAAATGCCCTATCTAGTGGTAGGGAATACAAATGAGATATTACACCATATTAGGAACTACAGTCTATTTTATTAAGTATGACGTCTTGTCGCAATTTTGCGACTTTGGCACTTAGAGGGTTAATAGTAACATAATAATAATAATAGGCCTAAAAATAATAAGAATGTAACAGGCCTACATTAATTGGAAATGCCAAATCCTCTTAATATTGCTAATATTTAATGCTTTTGACAATATCTCTGGCTATAGTCGACACATGATACGGCGTAACCCAGCACGGGGAGGTTATCGTGGGGGCCCCCCCAACGCCTCAGGCATGAGGCAGTGGTGTAGCGGACGGGCACGCACTGTGGGTGGCACAGTGCGTGCCCTGCGTGCCCATCCGCTACACCACTGCCTCAAGCCCGAGCTGGCTTTTGGCCTTGAGGAAGCCCTGACGAGGCATGATCAAGCTCCAGAAGTGACAGTGGAAACGCGAGTGGCCCTGGCATGCACTAGCACGCCCGCTTTTGACCCAACAATGGAAATGCAGTTATTGAGGATCCTAAATGGGTAAATAAATGGTGTTTTCAGACATAATTACTTACTTTTATTAGGTATTGCATTTGGAAATATAATTAGACGTTATCAAATTCTACATTTTGTTACTGTTTATACCATTTTTTTCTTAACTAACTCATAAGTGATATCTAACCGAGTCTTTGACCTCACTTTATCTGTGTGTTACAATAACACCATCTCGTTAGTATGTGTACATGGGTATGTGTGTTTACACTGTTGATTTTTTGAGTTTAGCTCCAAGTGCATCTAAAATAATCAATATCATAGCATTCCGAAAAAGTAAAAATATGAATAAATAAATTAAAAATAAAATAAAAGCATAAATGTTTTTGGTCTCTAACAACTAAAGACTAACAGAGGGTTTAATGCATCTGCCTCCCGTGCATTGTCTTCCTAAAGCAACCGGAGTGGCCATGTCAGAGATGCTTGGGCCAGTCATTGCTGCTTGCAGCTATATTCTTAATAAGATTTTATTGATTTATTTTTTTCATGTCTATAGTTTTATGAGTTTTAGTTTACGTATTTTGAGTTATTTTAGTACTTCACCTTAAACTAAATGAAAATGAAAACATTTGCCTTGACAACTAGCTAAAGTAAAGTACTTTTTTTTTTATTTTTTTTATATTATTATTATTTTTTTTTCAGCTAAGATTTTTTTAATTTCTCACGTAGTCTTAAAATCAGCACTCTACATCTCTCCTCATTTCTCAAATCTAATTTGTAGCTTTAATTTTCTATTGCTGTGAATCAGTATTAAAGTGAATATAGTATTTTATTCATTTTACCTTTCCCAGTGCTTGTGGTTGAGACCTGAGAAGTCATCGAGTTTAGCAATCTCCTTCAGATACAGAGACAACTTGTAGAGTTCTTTGTCTTTCTCACGGTTTAAGTGTGCCTTCATGAATGGTCTGATCTGTGACCAATACAGAATGACAGAAACAATTAATTGACACAACACTAGTGGTGGGAGAAGAAAAAAAATTGTTGCATCATGATTTTTTTTCATTAACGATTCTAGAATGATTTTGAAGAATTTATTTGTTTAGATCTTCACTACAGCTGGCACTTATATAAGAGCAAAACAATATTCTTCTTGCTGTCAGTTATCTTGTGAACAAGCATTTAAACTTCCATAAAATTTGGAAAGGTTGAGGCGAATCACTACGGGTTCATTGCACAGGATATGTGCTGTGAGAAACTTGCGCTTTTGCTCAATGTTGTAATGATTGTAAGTTTTGAAGCTACGCTATGAAACAAAAGTGTATATATATATATATATAGTACTGCTTGAAAGTTTGTGAACCCTTTACATTTCCACTGATTGAAAACACCTCTGAACAGATGGACTCTAATTTCACCCTTAAATTAACAGCTGATCAGAAATGTAACATTTGGTCATTTTTTTCAATAAATAAATGACAAATAAATTTTTTTTGTCTCATTTGTTTGATTGGGTTCTCTTTGTCTACTTTCAGGACTTGTAAGAAAATCTGATGATGAATTGGCATAAATCTAGGCTATCCGCTGCAGTTTTCAAAACACAATGCAAAACTGTGACATTTCATTCACTGACGCTCTTCAATCGGCAGCGCTAAACCTGGCAGCACATGTACTTACTTGCCGGCAACCAGCCAAAATAAAAGCTTGGTAATTTTAAGTTAGAAAATTATGGAAATTCATATATTAAAAAAGTAAATGTTAGCATTTTATTTTTAAGTTTATTATAATATTATTTTTATAATATAAATTATTTTATTTAATACTCCCTTTTTATTTTAAAATATAATCGTATTATCACATTTTATTACTTTATATATAAAATAAAACTAAAATAAAGTGCAATAATATTATTATCAGTATTATTAATTTATTTTTTGTATAGTTATATTTATTGGGTCACACTATGTTCGGTGTGAGGACCAAAACAAATCTCCAGGTACTCTTATGAGAACCAGGCTGCAAAACTTATGTGCACTCCTGTGCGTGTGTGTGTATATATATATATATATATATATATATATATATATGTGTGTGATATATTATAATTTAAAATAACTTTTTTTTTAAAATAATTTTATTTATTACTGTGATGAAAAGCAGAATTTTCAGCAACCATTGCTCCAGTCTTCAGCACTACATGATCCTTCAGAAATAATTCTGCTGAACTGGTGTTCAAGTAACATTTCTTCTTATCAATTTTAAAAGCAGTTTTGCTGCTTCATATTTTTGTGGAAACCGTGATACAGTTTTTAGGATTCTCTGATGATTAGAAAGTTAAAAAAAAAATCTACATTTTGAATAATATTTTTCTGTAATGCATTTATTTGTAATGCCTCCTTGGCTCAATAAAAGTACTAATTTCTTTAATATTTAATATTACTGGAGAATAATAAATAAGAAAAAATGTAGATTAAGAATCAATTTAGAATTGGATTGTGATTCCCAGAATCAGATTGGATTATGAGGCGCCAAAAAAATCTTAATTCCCTATTTAAATCAGAAATTAAGTGTAAACATCGACTCTAGCATACCTTCAGTCCATTCTGTGGATTCATGAGAAAGTTTCTTCCGATGTCATCAAACATAATTGTGTTCTTCCTGTTGTAGAACTCACTATATTTACCCCATATGACTCCTAAAGGCTTCACCTGAAACATTATAAGTACACATTATGCACTAATGGGATACTGGAGTTTAAAAGACGATTAAAGGTGACATATCATGAAAATCTGACTTTTCCAGTTTTGAAGTGCTATAATCAGGTCCCCGGTGCATCTACCAACCAAGGAAACGTGAAAAAGATTAACCCAGGAACTTTGTTTTTTGGTAAGCCTTTTTCTGTAAGCGTCTGAGAAAATGAGCGCATCCGATTTCGCTCTCTTGGTGATGTGGCAAAGGGATCTCATTATAATATTACCACCCCTTAATCTGTAAGTTTCCACCCACGGCGCTTTCATTTTGATTTCGCAAACGAAAACGGTGTACCAGCTCTAATGCCTTGGCGAAAGTTCTGTCTTTGGCTGCACAGACGAGCACAGAACACTATTTAGAGTCCCAGCCTCAGAGGAGACAAGAGAGCAGTGGATTTATTGATTTATTTACTGTATTGCTGCTGCCACACAGATCTAAAATAAACAATAAAAAATTTATTTCCCAGCTGTTTACCTTCACAGACATAACCGACTGTTTTTGTAACTCGTGTGTTTTTAACATAAACTTGTGTGTGAATGAGAACTTAGTTTAGTACTCACATGCTGTGACAGCCGCTTTCTGTCCGTGTGCTTCAGATGTGTGCACTCAGAAAACCGTATATCAGAAGTTTAAACTAATATGGTTTAAAACGCATGATAAACATGATAATCAGAACCAAAACAGATGTTTTTAGCAGGTACGAGCTGTAATGACGCAGCTCTATTCTGGAAAAGGGGGCGGGGAGCAGCAGCTCGTTTGCATTTAAAGAGACATGCCCGAAAACAGCGTGTTTCTGCTTCCACTCAAAATAGGCATTTTCAAAATGATATAATAAATGATCTGTGGGGTATCTTGAGCTGAAAATTTACAGACACATTCTGGGGACACCAGAGACTTATATTACATATTGTAAAAAGGTGTATAATATGTCTCCTTTAATATTAATTTCTACCATTGATTTAACTGTTACCACCCCTTAATCTGTAAGTTTCCACCCACGGCGCTTTCATTTTGATTTCGCAAACGAAAACGGTGTACCAGCTCTAATGCCTTGGCGAAAGTTCTGTCTTTGGCTGCACAGACGAGCACAGAACACTATTTAGAGTCCCAGCCTCAGAGGAGACAAGAGAGCAGTGGATTTATTGATTTATTTACTGTATTGCTGTTGCCACACAGATCTAAAATAAACAATAAACTTGAGCTGAAAATTTACAGACACATTCTGGGGACACCAGAGACTTATATTACATATTGTAAAAAGGTGTATAATATGTCTCCTTTAATATTAATTTCTACCATTGATTTAACTGCACTGCCACTACCGGACAAGAACAAAATTTGAACTGATTTGAGCTGGATAATAACACTACATTTGCAACATTGACACTGTTATTGAACTGAACTAAATTAACTAAATTGAGCTAAATAATGACACTACTATCTTTGTAGAGCTGCTTTAGAGTTTAAAGGAGACATATTATGCCCCTTTTTACAATATGTAATACAAGTCTCAGGTGTCCCCAGAATGTGTCTGTGAAGTTTCAGCTCAAAATACTCCACAGATCATTTATTATATCATTTTGAAAATGCCTATTTTGAGTGGAAGTAGAAACACACTGTTTTTCGGGCCTGTCACTTTAAATGCAAATGAGCTACTGCCCTTTTCCAGAATAGAGCTGTGCCATTACAGCTCGGACCTCCTAAAAACATCTGTTATGGTTCTGATTATCATGTTTATCGTGCTGAAATCATGCGGTTTAAACCATATGAGTTTGGTTAACTCTGTATGAGTTTGGTTAACTCTGTAACTCAAGTAAACTTCTGATATACGGTTTTCTGAGAGCACACATCCAAAGCACACGGACAGAAAGCGGCTGTCACAGCATGTGAGTACTAAACTAAGTTCTCATTCACACACAAGGGTAATATTATAATGAGATCCCTTTGCAACGACACCTAGGGAGCGAAATCAGACGCGCTCGTTTCCTCAGACGCTTGCAGAAAAAGGCTTACCAAAACAAAGTTACTGGGTTAATATTTTATCACGTTTCCTTGGTTGGTAGATGCACCGGGGACCTGATTATAGCATTTAAAACCTGGAAAAGTCAGATTTTCATGATATGTCACCTTTAAATTGAATTTGTTTTATAAGTGATGAATTTTACAACATTAATAATTATTTTCCTGTTTATTAATTTGATGTTGCTTTGAAACAACCTGCACTGTATAAACAATTTGTAGCTATAACTGTAAATAAATGTGACTTGACAGAGACAATGATGTGTTTTTTTTTTACTAGAGTATGTCTGACCTCTACAACTCCTCTTTTAGGTGTGTGCACAGTGATCATAGCTGCACTGTCCAACATGAAGGTGATCTTATAGTTTAGGTTGTCCGTCACCCCCAGTTCCTAAAAAAAAAAAAAAAAAATTAAGTATTAACCAATATGCTAATGAAAGTAAAGGGGGCCATACTTAACTATTTAACACAAGAGTACCATCATAAACTGAGGCACATTTGAGGCTTGTGGGAAAACTGCAAATTTCAGTGGAAAACCCTTTTAGCGCATCAGAATATTTATATGAACTATGGTTGAAGACTTACATTATAATGCAGAAAACAAAATATATAAATGGACCTACTTTCATTTTAGCATCAATCCACTTCATACTTGTTGCAGCTGAAAAGACATGAAAGAGAAACAAAACATCTGAGTTCTTGAGCTTCAGGAATATTCTGCAAAGCTTGATTGTCGAGATAGATACTTACACCAGATGACAATATCATAGTCCTCATATGCTGATGTAAGAAATTCATGTAAGTATGGTCTCATCAGCTCCTGGCCTGTTTCTGCACATGACTTATGATCTACATTTATAGAAAAAATATATATATATTAACAATATACACTACTAGACAATCACACAGATTATAGGAGGGTGTGCTCAGTTTTGCAACACAACATTTTATCACTTTGATAAGAAAATCGTATTTTCCTGAATAATTTTGACATGCTTCTTTGGTAATTGATCAAGCAGCCTGGAACATTATATCTCCAAAGAACCTTAATATTTCTTTAAGTAAAGAGTCATTAGTGTATTTGATGAGTTTCAGAGGGATGTACTCGTTCATGCTGTTTTTACTGTATATATTGGACAAAGAGAGTTTAATATACTAAACAGACAAAGGAGTTTATATACTAAAAAAATCTTGTCAGACATATTTAAAACAAGAATCATTTGAAGACATATTAAAAGACTTTAAGGATCACACTGCAGCCCACAAATACTAATTGTAATTTTAAATCTTTATACTTTGCCGCCATCCTTCAAACAACTAGGTTACCCATTTGTCAGTAAGTTTTTGTAAGGAAGTGAAAATTATTCACAATATAATAACATTTTGTATGATCACATTCTTTTATACATTTTAATAAGTAATTCACAATCCCCTGGTTTCACAGACAAGGCTTAAGCCAAGTCCCAGACTAAAATGCATGTCTGGCTGTTTTAACTAAAAGAAACATGCAATGACTTATCTTAAAATATGTAAGTGTCATTGATTTGCCTCAAGATGCACATCAGTATTTTTTTCCCTAAGGTTTATAAAAGCTACTTAAATGTCCTAATTGCACTATTGCTTAATCCTGACTTAACCTAAACCCTGTTTGTGAAACCAGGGCAATATATATATATATTTTTACATAAATGTATTAATGAATAAATTAATAAATTAATATTAGTTAATAATATTGCAGAGTAAATGACAGCAGAAGCTGATGTTTAAAAATGAAATGCATTTTACTCTACTGTTCTGATGCTCCCTGCCATGCTTGCTTAGCTTGTCACTTTGTTTCTGACATGCTTGGCCCCAACAATTACTGCTTGCAGCTATATTTATGAATACCAACACAAATTATGTTATCAGGGTACGTATTTTGTGTGGAGAATCCCCTCAGTGGCCTCTCTTGAACTTGTGACATTGTGAGGGGAGACTCTGTTTAGAACTATTGGTAACCTATTATCTGGACAACTGCAATCCTCAATACCTTTCTTGTTACCTTGCTAAGAGTGCCACCCAAGCTATTGGGTTTACTTTTTGGCAGTGCCTATAAACTTTCTCTGTTTGTGGGCATCTAAAATAAATCAATAAAACTAAACAATAAATATATCCATGAAAATATTAATATTAAGTTTAACATATTTGTCAGTGCTAAACATTCCTTATTTTTCTGAAATATAATTATATAATATAGGATGGTAAAATTGACCGTGATATTGTCATTCAGTATAATGGACGACACGGTGGTATAACAGAGAATTCGCATTACAATAAATGACAAAATTTCTACTTCACCTTATATTGTAGGCTATATGGCCACCTATATCAAGCAGTGAGCTTGACCAGTAAATTTAAATCACAATTATTCACAACTTTTACTTGTTAAAAAATTCACTGAATGCCATAAAGGGGTTAGACCAAATGTATCTTAGGTTACAATAAACTCAAGCAATCAACTCACTTTGCTGCAACACCACACTTCATGGCATCTTTTGATGATATCACAGACTGTCGAATGACTATCAATTTTTGTATGATTTCAGACTGGCCTTTTGTTTCTTTTACACTGAATGACCTCTAACAAACTACATATATGGGGAAAAAGTCCCTTGGTTATTTCATACCTTAAGAAAAAACAATAATACATGGCACTTTTAAAATAACAGCCAACTTGGGATTTTATACATTTTATATATAATTTTTCTACAAAAAAAATATTTGAATATTTCATCAGTAGAGCAAAATTGGATATGAATATTAAAAGGTAAGACCAGATGTTTCATCAGGCTATTATTATGTTTTACATTTAGATATGGCAAAACGCCATGTGACTGAGAAAAGTTACTGTATGGGCTTTAAGGTTTTCCTCTTGAACCATTTTTATATTTTGCTTAAAAATATAACCAAGCCCGGTTCAAAAGGAGGAGGGTTGAGCATTGGGCTAACAATCTGTCTCCGTAAAACCACACTGCTAAAAAAATAGCAAGCAAACAAAGCAAAAAGGATCAGCAAAAAGAAGGTTCGCTGCACATTATGACGGAGTCGGATGAAAGCCAATAGGAACTAGAGTTGATCCAGGCTGGAAAACTAGCACAGCTCACTCTAGAATTTGTTAATTACAAGTTACATATCTGGGCATTAGTGAGATGAGATGGACTGGCAGTGAAAGAAAGGCCAGCGATGGCAATATGATATTGTACTTCGGCCACGAGGAGCGACACATGCAGTGTCAGTATGATGCTGAGCAACAACGGCTTTTATTGGCTGGAAGCCTGTGAATGACGTATAATTACCGCCTTGTCATGATGTCATTGTGCTTTGTGGAGATGTCAATGCACAAATCAGTGTCAGCCGGCAGGGATTGGAACATGTTATTTGCCCATACGGCACCAGCCTCCATACTACCAGCAACGGTGAGCGTCGTCTTCTGTTCTGCAACACGTTTTTTTTTGTCCACAAACATTATTCACAAGAAGACCTGGTGTGCACCAAACAGTTTAATCAGCAACTTGATCGACTACATCAGCATTATCAGATGTTGGAGATCAGCGCTGCAGGACACGCGTATCTACCGTGGTGCTGACGTTGGTTCGGACCACCACCTTCTAAAAGCGGTACGGAGGTTGCAACTGAAGAAACAACAAGCACGCAAGCCAAAAAGACCATTTGATGTGGACAAGCTGAAGAATGATGCGGTCAATCAACAATACCAGCAGTGCCTTGCAGATGTGCTTCAGAATCCTGAGAATGGTACAGTGGAAGATCAATAGTCATCATTCAAACACATGGTGATATCTTGTGCTGAAGCAATAGTAGGCTGGCGAAAGGGAACACAACGTGAATGCTGGATCCAGGAAGATATCTGAAAACTGATTGATGAACGTAGAGCCGCTAAACAGATGAAGGAACAAGCAAGGACAGATGAAGACAGACAGGAAGAAGCAACGAGGTATCAGATACTTAACAAAAGAGTCAAGAGTTTCTTCCGAAGAGACAAAATACTGTGGCTTGAACAGAGATGCCAGGCAGCGCAAGCAGCAGCGTGGAAGACTGACATGAAAACACTGTACAAGATTGTTAGGGTGCTTTCACACCTGGCCCGTTGTTTCGGAACCTGGCACGTTTCCCCCCTTAGCTCGGTTCGTTTGGGCATATGTGAACACGGCAATCACGCTCGGATCCACGCCAAAACAATCGGTCCAAGATCGCCTGAACGAGGTGGTCTCGGCTCGATTGAAAACGAACTCTGGAGCGGTTCGGTTGTAGTGAAGAAGCAATCGATCTAACGGACCAATGAACCAGGCTATATCACAATGTATAATGGGTAATTACGTGAAAGTTCCATGAAAAGCATTAGCTTTGTTGTTTTGCTAATACCTCAGAATTAACCTGTGAATGTCTGTGGGTGAGCACGTCTTTGCCATTCAAAATAAAAAAGCGCGCATTTAAATTTTATAATGCCGTCTTATTACTCTTCTTCCTAGTAGGTGCATTTAAAAAAAAAATTCCTGATGAATCCTGGACTCCTGCTCAAAATGACAAATTAATATAACGACAGCTACCAAAAAAAACAACAATAAGCCCCCGAAGCTGTTGTCATTCCATCCTGACGGTTGACAGCCATGACAGCTAAGTGGAATCCCTGAAAATAAACCATGGAACTTTGACCAATGAGAGAACAGTTTAATTGCGCGTGACTTGTATTAAAGGGGTCATATGATGTTGCTAAAAAGAACATTATTTTGTGTATTTGGTGTAATAAAATGTGTTTATGTGGTTTAAGGTAAAAAAAACAACAACATTATTTTCCACATACTGTACATTATTGTTTCTCCTCTATGCCCCGCCTTTCTGAAACGCGTCGATTTTTACAAAGCTCATCGGTCTGAAAAGCGAGGTGTGCTGTGATTGGCCAGCTATCCAGTGCATTGTGATTGGACGAATACCACAAGCGTGTGACGGAAATGTTACACCCCTTGCCATATTGTGATGCCTTGTCCCGGCCAGAGCGACGAGACAAAAACATTAAAACCCATTATAAACGTATTTGGCGGCTGCAACAACAATACTACAGCGAGAATAAAAAAAGTTACGCCTTCTTTCTTTGCGTGAACATTTGGGCGGCGTTATGCAAATCTTCCCACATTATGACGTAGACATGTGGGGGCTTGTTAGAACGAGCCGTTTTAGGTAGGCGTGGTTGACTCTTAACTTTTATAAAGAATATCTCTTTGGATTTGAGACTTTGGTCTTTGCAACTTTACAGATCTTCTTTATGCACCAAGAGCTTGTAACACTCCAAAGATTGAAATCGCATCATATGACCCCTTTAACAAATTTGGTCCATTTAGAAACTTTGCCGTGTGAAAGCGAACCTCATCAAAAATAAAATGCAACATTGTAATAATTTGAATCCCTGTTTTGGAACAAAGCAATCGATCTACAGGTGTGAAAGCACCCTTAAAGAACTGACTGAAACCTTGAACAATGTCAATGCACCCGTCAGAGATAAGAACAAAAGAAGAGCAAGACCACCGCTGGTTTTAACCAGCCTGAGCTGCGATTTTGACCCCAGGGATTTCTCCCTGGAATTACAAGTAAAAACAGAATCAATCACAACTGATGAGTTGGAACAAGTGCTGAAAACACTGAAGAATGGCAAGGTAGCAGGGCAAGATCAGATTGCCGCAGAACTTCTGAAGCATGGCGGCACTAGTTTGGTACAAGCACTAAGGCAATTGATAAACAAATGCTGGGAAGAAGTTGCCGAAGAAGGGAACCATTACTTACTGTGGTAACTGGCACGGTATCACACTTTTGTCAGTGCCTAGAAAGGCCTTTTGCTCTGTTCTGCTAGTAAGGCTCAGAGACGCTGTTGATTCACAGTTGCGAGAAGAGCAAGCATGATTCTGGCATGGTTGGTCCTACACAGAACAAATCTTTATTCTGCACAACATAATGGAACAGTGTGTTGAATTTTAGCATCCTCTTGTGGTCAATTTCATTGCATTCGACAGCGTCCACCATTCTTTGATGTTGTGCCAGGTGTGAGGCAAGGGTGCATCTTGTCACCCTTGCTATTCTTGATCTCCATATACTTTGTTATGCGGACAACAGCAAGTGGGAAGGATTGCGGCATTTCATGGACAGACCAGACAAGGCTGGCTGATCTTGACTTTGTAGATGATACTGCATTTACTAGCAGAGTCATGGGAGAAGCTACAGCAACTTACTACCAAGCTAGAAAAATTGACACTTAAGATTGGTCTGTGAATCAACATCAAAAAGACCCAAGTAATGCAAATGAGTAGGGAAGAAGATGTACTGATGCCAGTCACCATTGGCAACCAGCCACTCACTGATATAGACCAGTTCACATATTCGGGCAGTGTGATTACACAAGATGGTGACTTGGAGCCGGATGTAAACCAACGCATTGGCAAGGCAGCCACGACAAATCCCGACAGTAAACTGCTGCCGCATTCTATTTATGACGTGCTGACACAAATTTCAAATGATTTTCAACGGTCGTTTTGTCGCATCCAGTGTAGACAGACTTTAGCTGATGCGGCACGACATGATAACTGTCGCGTCCGGTGTAGACACGGTGTAACAGTTGCCTGTTACATTACAGTAAATAAAATTTCACTTACCACATAAACAGAGTAAGGAGAGATGACTGAAGACGATGGCGAATGATTTGCAGATCCTGTGCACCACTGACAAACATCTAATCTTGTAAAATGTGTGGTAAGTACTGCTGCTCCATAGTAAAACAGACTATGTGCGATCTCGAAAGTGAAAGTGAAACAAAAACTAAAAAGCCATAGTGCATTCAAAAGCAGTTTCAATGCCAGGTATAATAGCGGCTCCCTAATGCCCGAAATATATGTAGTATAATTACCCAATGATATAACCACGAGGGAAAATATTGAAATATATATTTTCCTCCCATCTCGTAATTATTCCCTTCAGGGGTTCCTCCTACACATAATTTTCTTTCCGAACACGGTATTGGGATGCGGAGGATTGCGGGGGGGGGATCATGATGCCAGCTCAACATCGTGATGTCTATCAGCCATCGGCGATGGCATCGTCTATCGGCCCAACCCTAGTCTAGCTCCACCATTTAGGTACCAGACTACTATGCTAGGTACCCCAACGGAAGGGTCCCAAAAAAGTGGTAGGGTATGTTTGCTACTTTGGTTCCAAACGGAAATAATTGCGTACCGTACTGTACCACTCGGTGGAAATGAGCCATATATGTCCATTGTGTTACCGATGGCAATCTACGCCAGTGAGACCTGGAGAAACACAGTGCACATTGCCCACAAGCTGAATGTGTTCCACCAACGGTACCTCAGATGCATTCTCTGCATCAAATACCACTACCGTATTACTAATGAAGAGATTCTGCGCAGTGCAAAAACTATTTTTTTTTCAGACAAGGAAGGCCAAAAAAGACCTGGCGAAGAACATCCAAAGAGGATTTACAGATGGACCTAAGAGAGAGAAGAGCTTAAAATAAGTAGGCCTATCTGCTAAATACAAACAAACAAATAATCAAACACTCTCCTCGAGGGCAAAAAACAAAATTAACAAATAATTTAAAAGTTGACACAGCGCATACTTTTTAACTGTAGAAACGGTAAAATGGTGCTACCGTTGTCATTATGTCTCGCAGGATGCCTGGGCTAGACAGATTTATTCACAGCTACATACATAATCAGAAGCATGTGTCTGGGTTTTAAAGACTCACCAAAGAGCGTATAGTCAATATCTAGAACGAGCAATTTTTTTCCTGGTCTTGGGGGATTTAACTCCTCAACTTTATAGTCTTTTACACGACGAGCTATCTTGGCCAAATTCTCCTCTCTGTATGAAAAGAAAACAAATATTCTTTGAAGGATAGAAAGTAAAAAAACAACAACCAGCATTTGTTTGACGTTTTGTAACTTGATCAACTTAATGCATCCTAAATGAATTAAAGTATTCATTTACTTAACAAAAACTCACACCAAACTTTTGAAAGTAGAATGAATGAATAAATAAAATAACTGGGTGCTACTGGCCTGTTTTCAACCTCAGTTACTTCCTCTTCAATGTCAAAGTCATTGACAACATCATTTTCTGGTGGAGGCGCCAAGACATCTTCCTATGAAAAGGGAACTCAAAGGTTATGAGATCTTGCACAGCACAAAGAATACAAATTATTTTACGAATACAGTAAGCTTTAAAACTATATTTTATAACATAAAATCTAACCATGTTTAAAAAAATCACCAGGTGAAGGATTTTATTTTTTATTTAACAGCTTTCAAAAATATATGATTAAAATCAATAGTATTACATACCAGACTTTCCTCTCTGGTGCCCATCATCATAATTTTGGTATTGGGCTTCAACTTCAAGTCACCCAGTTTGACATCGTCATCTGCTGGTTTACCTGACGAAATAAGAGAGTTAAACAACAATCTGTTCAAATTTGTTTTGTTTAGTTCTGTTTTTTACTTTGCATATTGTGTATCAGACATTGTGTCTGTTTTTAATGCCGCTCACCTTTCACTTTCAACCCCAGGAGCTTCTGTCGTTCTGGGAGCACTCCTGTGAGAGATTTAATGGACTGTTTCAGATCCAACACGGTGTCCTCCTCAGACAGTGTGGTAATGGAGTACTCCTGTCCACCCCACTTTATAATAACCGAAACAGACATGCTGGTGGGCAAGCTGTGAAAGATTTTTTTGTTATTTGTTCATTATAGGAGTAATTTTTTTAAATATTAAATTAACTGTCAGCTTGTCAGAAATTCAATTAACACTTTAAGGATTACATTAGCATATAGATGTTACCTTGGCAACGCTACACCATCAGCAACAGAAGAGGTCCACTGGTCAAAACACAACAAAATAAATGGGTCAGGTGCTACATTTCTGTAAAAAAACAACCTCGGCTGAAAACACACCCTAATATTATGTCATGAACAACATTACAGACTGAGCATTGTTTTATTTCTGTTCTTGTTAAAATAATAATAATAAAAAAAGTGTAACTAGTACTTGATTTATTTGTTTTACAATTCTTTTTATTAAAGACGAGGGATAAATGGATCTGGCTGGCATACTGCTTTAGTGACCAAGCATGCATTAGCCCCTTAGCTTTTAACTCATTAAGCTCTTTTGCTATGTAATACATTAATCACATTTGTTCTGAATAATCGTAACCAATAATAATAACTTCTCGATTAATTTCATTCAAGCCATCTACATCGGACAGAAAAAAAATAATAGGTAAATCCTGTAAAGGTTTCTCACTTACATAAAATCTAGTTCATTCAAAGCTCAAGCTGACTACTGCAGTTACTCATTTGCTTTCTTCTTCTTCTCTCTGCTTATGACGGCCTGACTACTGCGACCGTTGTGCCTACCATACTGCCACCTGCCTCTTCTTCTTCTTCTAATAACGTTTTATGGCGGATGGCAAACCAACTTCTGGCATAGACATATAAAATAGTATTTATATGTCTATGGTTGTGCCTACCATACTGCCACCTGCTTCTTCTTCTTCTTCTAATAACGTTTTATGGCGGATGGCAAACCAACTTCTGGTGCATTTACCGCCACCAACTGGACTGGAGTGTGAAGCACTAAAAAGCAACTAATATTTTTGATCTTTTATTTTTTTTTAAATCACAAATATCTAACCTTTCATTGAACTAAAACAATTGAAAATGGGGGAAAATCTCATTATGAAATAAATGTTTTTCTCAGAAACACGTTGGACACAATTATTGGCACCCCTAGAAATTCTTATGAGTATGAGGAAATTCCTAGAGATTCTTATTAGAGTTTCTTATGAGAAAATCTAAATATCTGTGAAGTATATTCCCATCCATATTTACAATTTTGAGCATACCAGGGTGATTATGAACATGAAATTATCCAGCCATGGCTTCCTGTTTCACAGGA
>NW_015507224.1:42881-43335 GCF_001515645.1 Sinocyclocheilus grahami
TAAAGACTCTCCAAGGACCACAGCTGGAGAATTGCAGAAAATAGTTGAGTCTCTGGGTCAGAAAACCTTAAAAAAAAAAAAAAAATCAAACAGCACCTACACATGTTGTTTGGGAGGGTTTCAAGAAAAAAGAAATCGAGAAAAGAAAATGCTCTCATCCAAAAACAATCCCCAGCATATTCTGTTGTCAGACATGACTGGAACTTTAAATGGGACTGGCTTCTATGGTCAGATGTAACTAAAAAATGTACTTTTTAGCTCTCAAGATGGGTGTATACAGTATACATACAGTGGTGTGAAAAGGTTTTTGCCCCCTTCCTGTTTTTTTTTTATTTTTTGCATATTTGTCACACTTAAAAGATTCAGATCATCAAACAAATTTTAATATTACACAAAGATAATGCAAGTAAATACAAAATGCAGTTTTTAAATGATGATTTCTTTTATTAAGGGA
>NW_015507224.1:43393-44922 GCF_001515645.1 Sinocyclocheilus grahami
TATATATATATATATACACACACACACACACACAAAAAACTAAATTCTCCTGATTAATCCTATTTCTTTAATGTATTTTATAATAGCACCATATATTTGACCTTGTTCTGTATGCTCTTTCAAAAGGCTTGACAAATTAAATGATTCAAAACACCCATGTTTCTTACTTAATGAGTTTTAACCTTTCTTTTTCATATTTTTTTTTTTTTTACATTTTATAAAAACATGCTCTATTGTTTCAGCCTGATTACAAAAAATACATTGACCTGTTTCATGGTTTCCTATATTAAACAGAGTGATTTAATCTAGTATGCCCTATTCGGATGCAACAAATAATTGTATCTTATTTCCTATCCCTAAAAACACTTCTTCCATTTCCTACTTGCTGCTGAATATTATACATATGTCTGCCCTTGCTATCAAAGTTCCATACTTCTTGCCATTTTTTGTTTATGAATTATTTAATTTTCCCTTTAACCTAATTTTTGAGTCACTTGATTATCTATTTCTGTGTGTTTAAGAGCTTGCTTAGCAAGCTTATCAACCACTTCATTAGCCTCCACTCCCATATGAGCAGGAACCCACAAAAATGTTATTAAGCTTACATTACTTATTCTTAACAAACTTGCAAGAATCTCATATACAATGTCTTGCCTTGATGATTTTACTCCACTTGCAAGGCTCAATATTTCTGCATAAGAATCAGAACATACTACTACTAAATTTGGTTTTACATCCGCTACCCACTGGAGTGCTACCACCATGGCAATTAATTCTGCTGTATACATGGATACAAAATCAGATATTCTTTTCTTAATACTAGTTTGAAATTTTGGAATAAATACTTCAGCAGCTGTTCTGCCAGAGATAGGGTCTTTAGAACCATCAGTATATATATGTAACCACGGTGGATAAGTCTGATCAAAATACTGTGTTGCAATAATGTTCTTAGGGGTCTCTTTCTTAATTTTATTTGTATTTGAAAATCTACTATTGGCATAGGAAAAATCCATGGTGGTATACTGGATAATATCACAGTTGGGCTAACATCAGAGTCTGCAATACCAATACCTGTGCTTCCCTTTTAGCAATCCATCCAAAGCTTTTAATATTTTTGTTTCCATGCTCCCAAAATTCTTCAATCACACCCTTTACTGGATGACTCTCTTTATGTCCTTTTAAATTAACCCAATAATGAATTCTTATTTTATACCTACGATGGAATAAAGGAGCTTCCCCAACTTCTACCTGCATGGCTGCAATGGGAGATGTTTTGAACGCACCACAACATATTCTAAGAGCTTGATTCTGTATAGTTTCAATCTTTTTGAGTGTGGTTTTAGATGCAAATTCATAAATAATACTTCCATAATCTAAACTTGGTCTGATGAATGTACAATAAATTATTTTCAAAGACAATCTACAAGCTCCCCATTCTACCCCAGATAGACATCGTAAAATATTTACTCCCGTTTTACATTTCTTGATCAGTTTTTTAATGTGCACTGCAAATGTCAATCTAGATTCCA
>NW_015507224.1:46068-69015 GCF_001515645.1 Sinocyclocheilus grahami
ACTGAGACTTGCTCCAGCTCCTGTTTGTACAACTTCAACTTAACCTTTGATACATTTTTCCCTTTTGTGAAACATATAACGTGAGTTTTAGCCACAGATAATCTGAAACTCCAATTATTTGCCCATACCTCCACTTTATCTACTGCTTTTTGTAATCTTTGAGACACACATGCAATATTACGTCCTCTTTTCCATATTGCCCCATCATCAGCAAATAATGCCCTTCCAATATCACCTTTAAAATGACTAAAAATATAATTAATCATAATATTAAAAAATATTGGGCTGCATACACTTCCTTGAGGAGTTCCATTATCCATAGTGTATGTCTCAGAATACTCTACTCCTACCCTAACCTGTATTGTTCTTTCAAGAAGGAAATCCATAATCCAGTTATATAACTTTCTTCCAATTCCCATACATTTAAGTTTTATTAAAAGTCCCTCTTTCCAAAGCATATCAAAGGCTTTTTCAATATCAAATAAAACCCCCACCAATACTTTTTTTATTTGTCTGAGCTTTCCTGCTATCGGCTTGTAATGGTGGCGGCACCCAGGTGAACAGTTTTAGTGAAAAATAATTTTACCAACTCAAAATGTTCGGCCGCCAGACAGGAATAAGCATGCCAAAAAGTAGTTAAACCCAGATGGCCTCTAAAAGCCACCCATTACATACAATATCACATCAGCAGATAATATAATACAAAGCAGGAAATAAATGCACAGGGGAAAGAAGTTTTTAGTTCAGTTTTCACATGTATTTTTCACAACAGAGAAAACAACAACAACAACAATAATAAAAAACAAAAACAAAGGATTAATTCACATGAATGTGGTTCATCATCCATCATTAAAAAAACAAACAAACTATACAATAATCGCTAGTACTGCGGTGACAGATAGACTCCAGTCTAAATCTGCATTCACCTCAGCAGTTTCGATAATCCCGTTCTCAGAGTTACAATTCAAAACCGATAAAAAAAATTTTTTTTAAAAGGGAAAATGCAAACAAGATTAATTCCAGTCGTGCAGACCATTAGACAAATTAATATAATAAGATGGAAAAGAAAATACTCGCATAAGGGAGTTGTACGGTATGGTATGCGTGGGTGAATGTGGTCTGGGTGAACTTTGGGTATGTGCTGGTGTGTTACGGAAAGCCATGAGCCATCCGACCAGCCGCTCATGAACTTGGGGAAACTGAGTTTTCCAAACAGCGAATGGAGGTGGATTTTCTCCAAGGAAAAGAAGGCATCCAGGTAAAGACACTTCCCTTCAGTTCCTGAAACAACACACGCCTCTGCGCTGTTCCTGCAGCTCGGATAACGATCTCTTTGAAACCCTCCGGCGCTCGTTCCAGCATTACACGGTGCGTAAGTGTGCGCTCAGCTGAAACCGGTGCAACTTCCATTCTAGACACTCCCGACTTCCTTTGTTCTTCACTCTCCACAAACCCGCCATCTGTTGATTCTATTCCACTATATTTTATATATATATATATATATATATATATATATATACTAGCCAAATCACTTCCTTCCCAAAGTAGACTCCAGTTCCTATTCGCTGGTGGTTATGACAGTTGTTTTGGTTTCATTTTCCCAGTTACGCCTTTCCCGTTCTGCCACACTCTCCCCCCCTGGAGAAAACAACCCATGGTTGTTAAAAGAGGATAGTGAGCAAAATCCTAAAAACTCTTCATCTTCACTGAGGGATTCCTGGAAGATTTCAAGGAGTTTCTGTTTTTCTTGGGTGTCTATCTCTTCTGCAGTGGGGAAACAGGGTTTTAAATGGCACACGTGGACAGTGCGGATATATTCCCCAGTGGCCTCCACCGCTACCCTGTAGTTCAATGGCCCAATTTCATGATCACCTGGTAAGGTCCTTTCCACTTTGGGGCTAGTTTGGCACTAAAGTGGTGAAGTGCACTTGACTGGGGAAAATTTCTTACCCATACACGGTCTCTCTCTTTAAATGAACTCTCTCTTCTCTTTTTGTTGTAGCTTCTAAGTTGTCTCACTTGGCTTTTTCTGCAGCACTCTTTTGCTCTTGATTGCAACTGAGATAAATGTTCAACAGTGTCATAAGAGGGCGCATCAGGAGAGAGATTCTGGCCGTGCAGTACCTTGTCCATTGGTCCTTGTACCTTTCCTTCCCAGGTGTAGTTCAGCTGGGGACATTCCAATGGTTTCCTGTACAGCTGAATTGATGGCAAACCTTAGCTCTGGAAGGTACTACCCAATTTTTGTGGTTATCCTCAACATATGCTGCAATCATTTGCTTTAAGGTTCGGTTTACTCGTTCGATCATGTTGGTTTGGGGATGATATGCTGTTGTTGTTTTCTGAGTTAACCTCCATTTTGTACATATCTCTTTGAATACAGCTGAAACAAACTGCATACCTTGGTCGGACATGAATGAAATCAGGAACCCCCCACCGGGTGAGAATTTCCTTCCTGAGAAGAGATGCGACAGTCTGTGCAGTGGCTTTCCATATGGGAAACAATTCAACCCATCGTGAAAAGTAATCTACGAAAACTAGAAGATATTCATGTTGGTGAGTGCTCCGGGGCAGAGGTCCCATGATGTCTACTCCTAGCATTTAATTTGGTCGTGAGGTGGTGACTTGTTGAAGTTTTCCAGCAGGCTTTTGATTTTCACTTTTTACTGTCTGGCATTTCACACATCGCTTGACATACTGTTTCACGTCTGTCCACATTCCTGGCCAGAAGGCGACGTTGTGCAGCCTCTTGAAAGTTTTGTAGATTCCTACATGACCACTCAAGGGATGCGAATGATAATGCTGTAGGATGGTGGGGATCAAGCTTCTGGGGATGTACACTCGAAAGTGTACTTGGCCACTGGGCAGGTAAGTTTTGTGATATAATTTATCTTCAATCAAATTGGGCTTTCAGAAGATTACCATCTTTTGCCAATTCTTGAAATATGTGTGCAATCTCAGTATCTTTGTGTTGTTTCTCCAAAATGACAGCTGCAGTAACTGGAGGTTCTGGATCTTCCTTCTGGGTGGAGTAAAGACTGCATTCAGGTCTGGAGTGTATCCGTGAAAGAGCATCAGGAGCCATGTTGAGTTTCTGCAGACGAAGAGTCCATTGAACCAGTCGGCTGGTAGTCTTGGTGGAACTCATCTCCCACTGTAAAGTTGAAAGGTCAGTAACAACGGTAAATAGTTTGGGTTCAAGATAATGTTGCCATTTTTCCAATGCCCAAACTACTGCCAAACATTCCTTTTCGGTCACAGAATAATTGATTTCTGCTTTGTTTAAGGTCCTACTTCCATATGCGATTACCTCCTTTTCCTTTGGGCCAAGACGGCGCCCAGTCCGGTGTTGCTGGCATCAGTATAGACCACAAATGATCGTTGCAGCTCAGGATGACCTAGTATGGGAGGAGAGATTAGATAGGCTTTCAGTTGGTCAAAGGCTTTTTGACATTGAGTTGACCACTGAAAGGAGCGTCCTATTTTCTTCAGGGAATTGATAGGCTCAGCTATTTGAAAGAAGTTTGGCACAAACCTGTGGTACCATCCAGCAAGTCCCAGAAAACGCAGAAATTATTTCAGGTTGCTGGGCATGGGGGTAAGAACGTATGGCTTCCACTTTACTTGGGTCTGCTGAAATGCCTTTAAATGTTCGCCACATGACCAAGAAATGTCAGTTCCTCAAGACAGAATTTGCTTTTTTTCCAGACTGATGGTTAAACCAGCAGTTTGTAATCTGGAAAGAACAGTTTGGAGATCCTGGAAATGCTGGTTCAGAGATGGTATATTATATAGTATATAATACCATATTGGCCCGAATATAAGACGACCCTGATTATAAGACGACCCCCCTTTTTCCAGATGTACCTTTTGGAAAAAGGCTTTTTAAAAACCAAATCTTGTTTTTTCTCAGTAAAACACATTTTGTCTTCTATTATTTTCATATTGCATCTTTTTCCTATTTTAATTTTAGTTTTGAAAGTATGGTAAAAACTGGTAAAATGTACCAACAATCACAAAAAACAAATATACACTTTTTGATATACCATTTAAAAAAAAAAAACAGGAAGCCCATCAGAATTAGGACATTTAGGCTATCCATCTAATAGTAGCCTACCAAAATCTTATTAACAGTAGAAGTGAAATCTTACTGTAGTCTTCAAATCTGGGTACTGTCTTACATTTTAAAATCACAAAGGGAGTTTGGTCCCATCAGGCTAATGTGACAGTCACGACTCATGCAGCTGTAAGGTTTTCTTTTTCTTTTGTTTTTACTCGCAATCTTTACAACACGCATTACATTGCGTATTTCATGGCACACTCGTTTTATGCGTATTTGGCGCCACCTATTGTTGTGGGTGTATTATTGACGTGTCAAAGTCTAGACCCTGTATATAAGCAACCGCGTTTTTTCAGATGTATTTCCAAGAAAAAAACATTGTCTTATATTCGGGTCAATACGATAATAATAATATCATCATCAATATATACAAAGCATATTTTTCCTCTCAATTCTCCAAGGACAGTTTCCATCAGCCTCTGAAATGTTGCGGGAGCATTTTTCAATCCAAAAGGCATCACATTAAACTGGTACAACCCAGAGGAAGTAATAAAGGCAGTCTTAGACTTGCTCTCAGGGTCCATTGTCACCTGCCAGTAACCACTGTTCAAATCATTAGTGGAAAAGATTACTGCTCCTGAGAGAGACTCTAAGATCTCTGTGATGTTGGGCAAAGGATATGCATCTCTCTCAGTGATGACATTTACCTTACGGTAATCGAAGCAGAATCTTAAGTTCCCATTCTTTTTTGGGACTAAAACCACAGGTGAGGCCCAGGCAGAGTAAGATGGTTCTACTATACCATTTTCCATAATTTCCTTTAAGTGTTCTCTTACAACAGCTTGTTTTTCAGGAGTCAATCGATATGGATGTTGCTTTATGAGTACTGGGTGAGTGGTGTAAATACGATGTTGGAGAACAGTTGTCCTTCCAAGCTGAAGAGTGCAGACTTTTGGGTTGGTTTGTAGTAGGTGAAGTAATTGTTGCTTCCCTTCCAGCGGTTAAGTGAGCTTCTGTGACAGCCTTCTATATCAAGGTTTGGTCATCCATGTAGTTTGATGGTTGTGATACTGATAGTGGAAATTGTAATGGAGGAATAGAGCCGAGTAGTGAAAGTGACTGGTTTGAGCGTTGGGTTTATGGATTGTTTTTCAGATGTTGGGGTCTTCCATTGGGAACGCTGGCATGTCCGGGTTGAAAAGGATACTCGTCACTGGGGGGGAGAGATGTATGTGTTGGTTTTTTGGGGCACCAGGAAAATAACAATACATGTCCAGAAATTTACAAGAGGTTTACAATTTTCCCAGCTCAAATTTCAAACAGCAAAGTTTAACCCAATAACACTTAATCACATCTCCATTTTACTAATTAACTCTCAGTTACACAACAAACAGAATTGCACATTTTCTTTTCCACAAGCTCTTTTGCAAGAAAAATTGTTCAAAATTCACACAAAGACAATCATTCAAGTGATATCCCCCCACCCCCCCACCCCCCAGTTCAAACCAAGGTTTTTTTTGTTGTTTTTGTTGTAGTTTTTTTCAGGCACCATTTATGTAACGGTGGCGGCACCCAGATAAACAGTTTTAGTGAAAATTATTTTACCAATTCAAAATGTTCGGGCACCAGACAGGAATAAGCTTGTCAAAAAGTAGTTAAACCCAGATGGCCTCTAAAAGCCACCCATTACATAAAATATCACATCAGCAGAGAATATAATACAAAGCAGGAAATAAATGCAAAATAAGTTTTCAGTTCAGTTTTCACATGTATTTTTCACAAGAGAGAAAAAAACAACAACAACAATAATAAAAAAAAAACAAAGGATTAATTCGCATGAATGTGGTTATACATTGCACATCCATCATTAAAAAAACTATACAATAATCGCTAGTACTGCGGCGACAGAGAGACTCCAATCTATATCTGCATTCACCTCAGCAGTTTCGATAGTCCCGTTCTCAGTTACAATTCAAAACCGATAAAAAATAATTTAAAAAAAGTGAAAATACAAACAAGATTAATTCCAGTCGCCCAGACCATTAGACAAATTAATATAATAAGATGGAAAAGAAAATACTCACATAAGGAAGTTGTACGGTACGGTATGCGAGGGCGAATTTTGGGTGTGTGCTGGTGTGTTACGGAAAGCCATGAGCCATCCGATCGGCCGCTCATGAACTTGGGGAAACTGAGTTTTCCAAACAGTGAATGGAGGTGGATTTTCTCCAAGGAAAAGAAGGCATCCAGGTAAAGACACTTCCCTTCAGCTCCTGAAACAACACGCCTCTGCGCTGGTCCTGCAGCTCGGATAACGATCTCTTTGAAACCCTCCGGCGCTCGCTCCAGCATTACACAGTGCGTAAGTGTGCGCTCAGCTGAAACCAGTGCAACTTTCACTCTACACACTCGCGACTTCTTCCTTTGTTCTTCCTTTGTTCTTCACTCTCCACAAACCCGCCATCAATTGGGAAAGCAATTCCTTTTTGCTATAGAAATGCTACAGCCTCTTTAATTTCTTCAACAAAAACATGTGGACATCACAACCCTTACCAAAATTAACCATGGTTTTATCGTAGTAAAACTGCTTAATTTTATTTTGTGTAATTTCTGAATGCTTGAGACAATAAAATCAATCAGATAACGGTATTAATAAAATCATAGCCATAGGTAACTGTCTAGAGCTACAATTATAATTTATAAATAATACAATTGAATTACAATTTATTTATTTACTTATATATTTGATTCAAGTTCTATTTTGACCCCTTATAGTAGGTGTGTTTTTTTTTCTTGAGGGAGGGGGCACAACAATACTTTTCTGATTAGTGCATCCATTTGGCCAGCAGCGGCCCTGAGCCTGCCAGACCACAGTCAAAAACTCAGACAAGATCTACAATGGCGTTTTAGTGCCACGTAAAATAAAAATAAATAAAGTAGCCTAAAAAAAAAAAAAAAAAAATTTTTTGGAGATAAAAGACTTAAATTTTAAAGGCAGCTGATTTGAATATATGTTGGATTATTAGCAGAAATCATAGCATGTGTCATATTCTTGCAGCATTTGTAAAAAAATAAAAAAATAAAAAAGGTGTAATTTAATTAAACGCTTTAACTGAGGTGAATATAGCTGTCATGCCACATTGAAGAGCGTGCAAAACACTGTAAAAAAAAAATGGTATGAGCTATCTACATAAAAAATTATGGTAACAACATTTTTGGTAATAAAAATGGTAATACAAAATTTTTCTTATTTTGCTTATTTTTAAGGCTTGTTTTTTATGGAATGTACCTGCACAAATCATGTAAAATCTCCTAAATTATTTAATCTATGAAACAACAAATTTAATATTTTACGTAAAATGTATTTATTTTGCTAATTTATTTTAAGTTGATTCTCAAAATCTGTGATTTTGAGTAAGGCGCGTTTATATTTGACTTATATTTGTATAAATAAAAGACTGTATACAGCCAGACAGCTTAAGTAGGAAAATATTTGATGAATACTGGAAAATAATGCACTATAGGTTAATTGTAGCACATATTGTTTGTACTTCGCTACAAAACTGACAGAATTTGAAATAATTTATATTAAAAGTACCAAAAGTACAAATCAGTTGCCAGTTGCTCCAACTCCTTAACTTATGTTAGCCTGTATTGTTGTCTTTTCTGAAGTTAACGCTATTTTACTATTCTATACACAAGCTTTATTACTCACTGTATAATACATTTTTGGAAATAACATTTCATGTCTTCAAATCCATATTGTTTGTTAGCTATAAAACTGACAGAATTTGAAAGCTAATAAAAAAAAGTATTGCAAATAAAAAGCCTTCTTAACACCTTTTTTAATTACAAAAATAAATTGATTTCAAAACAATGTGCAGTGTGAGTACATCTTTGATTTATTTTTCTTTTTTTTTTTAGATCGGTCGTGGGCCCTGTGTCTCACCTGGTTGTCCGTTGGCTAAGAAGACAAAGGCAAAATACAACGTTTGGGCCACCCAACCCCCTATGCCTTAGGTTTCGCAACCCTTGAAATGGCACAAACTGACCTCACAATTGTTAATGAGAGGGGGGGTCATTTGTGTGCATTGTAAACTGGCCAAACCACCCTCCCCCACCCTATGAATAAAGTTAAGAAGAGCAGGCTTGGCTCCAGGGGGGTTAGAATTGGATTCATTTAAAAGTAAGATGCTTTTAAAAGTAGGTAAATGCCCAGCAGACAAGTGATATACATATTTATATTTGATAAAAAAATAATTTTTCATCATTCAGACTTTTTTATTGTAAATGTAAGTTTTAGGCCTACTTGCAGGATTCAAAAATAAATTATACGATTTTCAGCATTGCGAGATTTTTATTGGTATTATCCACTAACATACATCCTGCAGTGACGCGCAAGCAGTGGTGGAAAGAGTACTGAAAAATATACTCAAGTAAAAGTACCATTACCTTCCAAAAAATGTAGTGTGAATAGAGTAAAAGTACTTGTCCAAAAAACTACTTGAGTAAGAGTAAAAGAGTAGCCTATTTAAAAGTACACACGAGTATTGAGTAGTGAGTGAGTACTGAGCTGTGGATTCTACCCCCTTATAATAAACACTACACCGCAATTTATACATTTTAAAAACGTTGTACATTCTGTAGTTCACATTATCTTGTTTGTCATAAAGAATAGGCTATCTATCATCCAGCAGTTTTAATTTTGACTGCCAACTCTTCAAAAAACATCAAAACAGCACGGAAACAGTATTCAGTTGAAGAAAAGATGAAAGTTATTCTCCGTACAATCATCCCCATTTAAATCATAAAGTTTGAAAAAATTGATTTAAAATCATGTGTAAGGCCACTGAGACAGCATGCTGTTGTTGCACATAACTTTTTTTTAGAACAGTGCAAATACAAACACCATTAGAAACTCATAGTTCAGCATCACACACACACACCATGATATGGGTTAAAATGAGAGCCCATTTCTCTCCAAAATGGTGCCAGTTTTAGCGTTTTGCAATAAAGAAATAAGAATAACTAAACTTGATAATTTATGTTACAATTTTAACATAAATGCACATTGTTCTAGAAGGATGGCATCATGCCATACCCTTTACACATTTCCTCGAATTGTTATGCTGATAATACAATTTGTAAGGAAAAGTGCATTAAATAGCGAGGTGTTTCTGGGGAAACTTTTTCAAAGGAAAACACACACACACACACGTCTCTTTGCTGAGCAGCGGCGTTCTCGGTGAATCAGCAGCATCCGCAACTGAATGGAACAAAAAGTGTTGAACTTGAAAATTGTTTATGCGCGAGTGCACTTGCTAAATGAAGGATTGTATAAAATGGATGAAAAAAAAAAAAGTTTATTAACGAGCTCCAGTTTTATTACATCTACCGCTGTCTTTGCAAATTTACAGATCTTCTTTATGCACCAAGAGCTTGTAACACTCCAAAGAGAAAGGAAAAAAATGAAATCGCATCATATGACCCCTATAAAACCCCAGACCAAGGCCGGAGTGGGAGTCATTTTCAGCCCTGGAGTTTCATGCCTTAGAGCGGCCCACTTTAGTTCACGATTGACTATAGCTATTACAATAATGTAATTAAAACTTCAGTATATAAGTCTGCAATAGCGCACTGTTCTCTACAGACTTGTAATTCATTATATTTTTTACCAGCTGTTTTCTTTTTGTTTGTTTTTTTACTCCCCGCCTTTGCGCTTTCTGTTATAAATTTTTTTATCTATTATCTTTTGATAGCATATCTCCAACAAAATATTTGTAGGCCTACTGTACCATAATGTCTGCCTGCAGTTAAAAAGTTCTCAGAAATAATCACATTTGTTTTGCTTAACCTATATTATAAAAATAATTTTAATGTCATAAAAAAAAGTAATCGGCCTGAGTAAATTGTACCATTATAAAATCATGACTGCACAAGTAGTGTAGTAATTTAGGAGGTGAAAACACTGTGAAATTACATACATACAAATGGCAAGAAATTTTAAAGCATAACAACTGAACGTCTATGAAACGTCTATGCACTTAAATTTTTTGAATTAAAATGGCTATTATTGCAACCATATAGCCTATAAATGAATGAAAATGCATATTTTTAAATTAAAGAAAACTTGTGGGCTGAGTGTGGGCTGCTTCTGGTGCTCGGATTTCTACTTCAATAAAATGAGGTCCAAGTTTAAGAATGCGCCAGAAGTTAAATTTTTTAAAATGTTCCTCTCTATTTAACAGCCTTAACTTACAATAGTGAAAGACGTCCCCCCTCAGGTAGATTACATGTTTTCCTGCCTTGCTAAATTTTGGGCTCATGATCAATAAATTGCATTGGGCCAAACTGATTTGCCAAAATCAATTCGCGGACGTAAGCGAGAGTCCTGCTCGCTGTGAAACAGGAGCAGCCGGCAGAGGATTCCGCTTGGTCTTAAAGCCTTAACCAAACGGCTACGTTCACAAATAAAACAATATTTTGCACAAAAGTAATAATTATCAATTGAGAATTTGTTATTCATATGGTCTGGTGGTCATATGGCGTATGCCTGTGAATACGGTACAAAGTGTTATAGCTTTCATACGGGATGCTTCTTTGATGCCTTAAATACGGGCATCCATATTTCAACCCATAGCAGTGGCATGAAATGTGTATATTGTTATTTATGTATACTGTAAATTTTTCATATCTTGTTGCTTGCACTGCCATGGAACAGTCTTGTACCCAATAATTTCACCATCGTTACACTTGTGTGACAATAAAGATATTCGATTTGATTTGATTTGACACACACACACACATATACACATACACACGACAGAAGTTAGCAAGAACACCACAAACACATACCTCAATATATGCAGTAAAATGTAATATATATAAATATAATTATATTATATAATAAAACACTTACTTTTTGAGTGTGACCTGTCCTCCATCCAAAACCATCTCCTCTTATCTGCTTCAATGAATTAAATATCGCTCGCTCCGTCAAAAAACACTTTTATTGTCCGGCCAATTTTATTGTTATACATTGTTTAACAACTTCTTAGAGCAAAATGTTTGTTTTTCGCGTTCTCTTTGAACGTTTTTTACCTATAACCACCTTTCCCCCGTTATCTCTTCATTATCCTTTGCGCAGGGACTCCTGCGCACTATAGCTGTGTCCCAATTCATAGGCTACATCCTTCGAAGTGCGCATTTGAAGGCCGATTGCGTCATGACGGCGCGACGAAGGCTCTCCCAATTCAAACATCGCGTCCTACGAAGGCTGCATTTGAAGGCCGATTGCGTAATTGCGGCGCGACGAAGGCTGCTGCAATTTGAACGCGACTTCAAATGCGTCCTCCGTAGCCTTGTCCAAATACCCATACTTGCGGTCTTGGCCACTTGAGAGCGCGTGCGCGTGACAGGAAGTATGTGCGCAAGACTGTCCCAGATCTTAAAAACACCAGAGTGTGCGTTTAAAGCACACTAAATTCACACTATCTCGAATACCGCTCCGGAGCGCTATTTGAGGCGTAGTGTATCCCATCATGCATCATGTTCTGGAAATAAATCGTGAAACTTTTTGCCAAGATCTCGCGAGAGGTCACGGAAACCTTTCCAATGCAAGTTAAATATTAATATAATAATTAGATATTACATATAATTTGGTAGGAAAACAGTGTTTTTACGTTTTATTGGTGCAAAGATGAGTAGTGGTGATATTTATTTTGTACAACATTTGCAACGGCTTTTTATCACTTTGTAATGGTGTGAAAGTGTTATAATTCATCAAACTTTGTTTGTTACTTTGGTTAAGAAAAACCAAGTGCAGAAAGACTGGGTAAGGGATGATCCATCGTTTCATTATGGGGGAGGGGTTGGGAGTATATATAAAATTATTGCAGAATGGAAATTGCGATTTTATTACACCGCATTTAATCTTGGTGTTTATCGAACATTATAATCACACTACTTTCTTGTACTGCATGTGTTTGTTTAGAAGAATGTGTTATGTTCTTTTGTGTTGCTGATGTGGTATACCCCTCTCTTCGATCAATGGTATATTCCCCTGGTGCTGCACTCTTCAGTCTGTGTGAAACATTCTGAAGAGAGGTATGTGTCTCTGTTAATGGACAACTCAAACATGTTCCTAGAGCATATTAAATAGAAGTTACAATGAAATCAGAACAAAATATTTTGATTGTGAAACCAGAACAGATGATTGTTGTTGTAACACTGTCCCATTTCATGCTTGCAGTAAACACCCAAGAAAAGGCATTACTGGTGTTTGTCCTTATTCGAGGTTGATCCTTTGGTCAGTGTTCCGCTACATATTGGTGCCGTGACCCGGATCAGAGATCAGCGGCTGCAGATCGCCGGGGACCCAGTTACAACCAGGATTCCAAGGCCACATCTGGTTATCCTAAATAAGAAGAAGGTGATAAAGTTGTGAATCAACTCAACAGAGAACATTAGACACTGTGCAAAAGTACAAAGGACAGAGGAAAACACATTATAGACAGAAACTGTAACAAAAATGTAAGTAAGTTTTGAATTTCAAGAAAGTGATCAGACATTGCAGGGGTGTGTAACTGCTGAGTGTGATATTGGCAATGGGGAAAATGTGGATAGTCATAATGTTGTCACAGGTATAATGAGCACCCCCCCAAACACCAGCTGGGAATATCACAGGGATAGGACGGGGAGAGCAGCTGATTAGAATGATCGAACACAGGGCCAGGGTTTCTACAATGTCCCCATTAGCAATACACAGACCAGGTGATGGCGTAGGTCAACAAGACAAAGCTGCCCCCAGCCCCAGTCAAAGTCAGCCTGAGGATTTAAAACAAACCCTAGTAGATCTAGTCAAACAACTAGGCAGTGAAATAGGAGCACAAGTAGCCTCAAGTTTTGCAAGCTCAAGGACTCAAGAGTCTAACGCTACAATGACCCCTCCCCAGTCAAGCACCACAGGGCAACATCATGACTGGTCAAAAGTAAATCTAATTCTTAAGCCAGAAATAAAAGAACCACCCTTTTTCCGCTGTGATGGCTCAGACAGGTGTACAGTGACTGAATGGCAAGAAATGATGCAATTGTACTTGACCAAGAAAGGGTGTAGCGTGTCTGAACGTGGTGCAGAGATGATGGACAGGCTACTTGGACGGGCTAAGGATATCGTCCGAATCGGGATTCGCAATAGCCCATTAGTGAACATAAGCAGAGACCCTGATGTTATCTATGATATTCTCAGACAGCACTTTGGAGAGTCTATTTCTACAACAACCTCTCTAGCTGATTTTTATTCAACGTTGCCAAGAGAATTGGAGAGCAGCCTTGACTACTGGATAAGACTTAATAAAACCATTGATCTTGCCAATGAGTGTTTGCAGAGACAAGGGGAGAGGGTTGAGGATCCAGGTCATGAAGCAGCTATGATGTTTGTAAAACACTGTCCCGAACCAGCCCTTCACACTGCTTTTCGGAGTAAACTAGTTGAGAAATGGACTGTTGGGGAAGTTCAAGAAATGGTTGATAGTTATCACAGGGACAAACTTTCAACAAAATCTAGCAGAGCTCAGCATGTAGCCAAGGTTGAAGAGGGAGACATTTCTGGTGCGTGGTGTATACCTCAACAGTCTGTTTTCCCAGTTCCCCAAGCCTCTAACAGTGATCATGCTACAATGGATAGAGTGGTGTTCCTTCTAGAGAAACTGCTTTCCACTCAAGAGAAGAGCCGAGGGAGAGGGAACAATCGACCATTAACATTTGCCCTCCCTAATGATTTCCCATGCAAGGTGTGTAACGAGCAGGGTCACACTACACAATCACACTGCTTTAGAGATGGCCTGTGTTTCAGTTGTCACAAACCTGGCCACAGGGTGTTTGAGTGTCCGGAGAGGAAACCAGGCACAGTAAGAAAACCCACTTCTTCTGGGCCAAGTCACAATTTAAACTAGAATGCCCATACCAGGAGGGGGTCAGTGTGGGCGAAGCAATAACTCCCCCAAAAGCCACAATCTTTGATAATCAATCCCAAGCAGAGAGGCCCACTAGCAGTTGTAACGTTGTGTATCAGAAAGACGTCAGCAACGACAGTCTCTTTTATGCACCAATACTAGTACAGGTTCTGTTGAGCTTAAAGCTTTAATAGATAGTGGGTCTATGGCCTGCACCTTAAGTGAATTAGCCGAACGCAAGTTAATCGAAGAAGGGGTCCTACAAAGAGAATCAAGTAAACCCTCTAAGATAATACTTGTCGGGTGTGGGGGAAAGCAGACACCACCCAAATGTGAATATGAATTAAATATTGACCTCTTCAAATGCAAAATGGCAGTGCCTGTGCTTGTAGTACCTGGCCAAGTGGACGACATGATTGTAGGGTCAAATGCCATAAAGCATGTGATGCAACATCTGAAAAAAACACAGTGGTATTGGGACAACCTTTCTCGACCTGCCACAGATGATTCAGAAGGACTCTTGATGAACCTGTTAGCCAATGTAGATCGGTGGCAAGGCAAGGAAATACCCAAAAGAGTGGGTACAGTAATTCTAAATCAATGTATTACTTTGGCCCCGCGACATGAGCACCTGGTATGGGGGAAAATTGAAAGAGCATGTACCCTTATCCATTGGCAGCACTGTTGTCGTAGAGCCCACGACATCTAAGTCTGCACCGAGAAATGTACTAATTGCTCAAACAGTGTGTCCTTTATGGGGAGACAAATGGATTCCAATGAAGGTAGTCAATTTACTAGATCGCCCTCTCACACTTAGACGAAATACCAAAGTGGCACATGTTTACCCTTGCCTAACATTAGAAGATCTAGAAGTAACTTGTGGTAATGAAGATGATTCAGAAGTGATTCAATGCACATGTGTCGTCAATGCAGCAGAGGAGCCAATGGTTGGGTCTGGATACTCAGGAAAGCTTCACGATTTAGGCCTACATCAAACTTTATGAGTACAATCGAATGGCCCAAGGGTTGTGTAATAGCCCAGCTACATTTGCTAGAATGATGACCTCAATATTTGGGGATCAAAATTACATGTCACTCCTGTGTTATTTGGATGACCTCTTGGTTTTTGGCAAGAGTGAACAAGAAGCCCTGGCTCGTCTTGAGCTGGTATTTTCACGCTTGAAAGAACATAATCTGAAGCTAGCCCCAAAGAAGTGCTACTTCCTAAGGAAATCTGTCAAATTCTTAGGCCATATAGTCACAGCAGAAGGCATTGCTGCGGATCCTGCAAAAGTTTCTGCAATTAATGAGATCACAAAAAAAGATCTAATGGAAGAAGATGGGAAAACACCTTCCTACACCAAGGTCAAATCTTTTCTAGGCATGGCCAATTATTATTCACACTTTATTGAGAATTTTTCACGTCTGGCAAAACCATTATTCCAGCTAACGGCGGGGCAGAGGGTTAAGCGCAGAGGTGCAAAGGTCAGTGCCAAGCCATACAGACGACTCAGGTCAGAAGACTGGACATCAGATTGTGAAATGTCAATGGAGGAGCTTAAGAAGGTTATTAGCACCACCATAGTTTTGGCTCACCCTGACTTTGATAAGCCATTTCTCTTATTTACTGATGCCTCAATGGATGGTTTGGCTGCAGTTCTCAGTCAGATAGTGGATGGTGAGCTCAAACCAAGACCAGTTGCATTTGCAAGCAAATCCATGTCCCGCTCTCAAGCCAGGTACCCAGCACATCGGTTAGAATTCTTTGCACTTAAATGGGCGGTGTGTGATAAGTTTTCTCATTGGTTAAAGGGGGCTCACTTCACAGTGCTAACTGATAATAACCCATTAACACACAAACCCGATTCCAAAAAAGTTGGGACACTGTACAAATTGTGAATAAAAACAGAATGCAATGATGTGGAAGATTCAAATTTCAATATTTTATTCAGAATACAACATAGATGACATATCAAATGTTTAAACTGAGAAAATGTATAATTTTAAGGGACATCATGACCAAACCCAAGCTAGACGCTTGCGAGCAACAAGTTCAAAGTTCAAAGGTCTCAAAGTTAGCGCCTTTTGACTTTGATCTTAAGTACATTCCAGGATCACAGAACATCCCAGCAGACCTCCTGAGTCATGAGCCGTTTGCAAAAGGGATTAGAATAACTGAACCAGGCAATAAAGCAAATCACATGAGTCTCGAATCTGTCCAGAATGCATTCAAGCTATCTGTCAATTCTCAAGAGCAACATAATGGCGAGAATGAATGTAGAGTCAGACAAGAAGTGGGAATGGAGGAGGTGAAAGCCATTATAGAGTCCAGCCTAGACTGGGATTCCACCTTACCAGTGCGCATAGCCCAGTTGTCCCAATACTCAAGCCATATGTCATGTGGTCTGTCCACTCTTCCAGCGTTTACTGTTGCGGAAATAAGAAAGAAGCAAAGAGAAGATGATGTGGTGGCACGGGTGATCAACTTCCTTGAGAGAAAAAGACGGCCCTCACGGAGAGAGAAGGTTCACGAGATGGCTCAGGTGCTCCGTATGTTGAAGCATTGGGAAAAGTTGGAGATAAGAGACGGAGTCCTTTATAGGAGATCTAAAGATAAAGTTGGAAAGAGAAGGTATCAGCTTGTAGTGCCTAGCTCTCTAAAGTCAACAGTCTTAAGGGGCACTCATGATGATGTAGGCCATCAGGGCCAGAGTAGAACCCTCCATCTAGTCCGTCAATGATTTTTCTGGAGTGGCATGGACAGCGAGGTGAGAAAGTATGGGACACACTGCAAACGATGCGTCCTCAGCAAGACGCCCGAGCCAGATGCCAGGGCACCTTTGGAATCAGTCAAAACTAGTGAACCATTGGAACTAGTGTGTATTGATTTTTGGTCTGCTGAGGGGAGAAACGGAGACAACGTGGATGTACTCGTTCTCACAGACCATTTTACCAAATTGGCACATGCGTTCCCTTGTCCTAATCAGACAGCAAAAGTTGTGGCTCAAAAACTCTGGAACCAATTCTTCTGTGTGTATGGATTTCCTCGCAGGATCCACTCTGACCAAGGAGCGAATTTTGAGAGTAGACTTATATCTGAGCTGCTGGAAGTATCAGGAGTAAGGAAATCTCACACCACCCCCTACCACCCTATGGGAAATGGCCAAACAGAAAGGTTCAACAGAACTCTTGGCAACATGATTCGCTCTCTCCCCGCTAAAGCAAAAGCGCACTGGCCCCAGATGATACAAACATTAACTTTTGCATATAACTGCACAATGCATGAGACTACTGGCTTTGCCCCATTCTACCTCATGTTTGGCAGAGTCCCAAGACTGCCAGTGGACATCATGTTTGGGAGTGTGCTGAGAGACAATGAAGTGGTGGATTATGATGACTACGTCAATTCATTCCGGAAAGACCTAAAGGTAGCTATCAGGATTGCTCAAAGCAGCACAACACAGGCTCAGAGGAAGCAAGCTGAACAGTACAACAAACGAGTCAAAGGTGTTGCCTTGGAGATTGGAGACAAGGTTCTGTTGGCCAATCGTAGGGAACGAGCAAGAGGAAAATTGGCGGACCTGTGGGATTCAACTGTCTATGTAATCACATGGAAAGATCCTAATGTGCATGTTTACAGAGTTGAGGATCCTGTCACAAAGAAGAACAAAGTAGTTCATAGGAACTTCATACTGCCTGTGAATTTCCTTCCAGTCGGCCAGGATAATGCAGAATCGACTGTACTTTCAACCTTGTCAAATGACGGATCAGACATAGGATGGCTAGAAAAAGGAGCACCTGCATATGCCGATGAAGATTATGATGACCAGAGGACAGCTGCTTGGGTGCTTCAGACCAAGGGCCCAGAGATTCAACCCTATGAAGTCTCGAGAGTGGATGCACAAAGCGAACCCAGGCAAGATCCTGTGTGTAGTCAAGATCCATCTACTGATTTTTTTGATGATTTTGAGAATAAAACTGACACTGGAGACCCAGATGAACAGTGGAGGGAACACAATCAGTTGGAAGATACTATGCGCAACACAATTGCATCAGACTGCACCCTAAGCAGTATTAATGGCTCACATGACTGTTTAAGGCATCGCTCTAGTGAGAATAGTCCTGAAAGTGTTGACGAGATTGACACTAGGGAGGAAGATAACAGTGAAAAATTGAAGGGTGGTACCTTGCATACAAGGTCTGGTAGAATGGGGAAGCCAGTAAGGAGATTGATTGAATCCATGAGTTTGTTGATGGCTGAACCTCGAAAAAAAGAGATTTATTCTAAGATTGTACTCTTGCCTTTGTACGGTGTAACTCACTATGCCCTTGTATGTTAACCCAATATGCAAGCATAAGTTTAAGTCTTCTAATGCTTAGAGGCATCTCCCCAATTTCTACCTGTAAAGCTGCTACTGGAGATGATTTAAATGCCCCACTACATATTCTTAGCGCTTGAGCTTGCTCTATGTCTAATTTCTTTAAGTTTGTTTCTGATGCTGACATATAAGCTATACACCCATAGTCAAATGTTGGCCTCATAAGAGCCCAGTATATATTTCTCAATGAAGACCTAGTCGCTCCCCAATCTAGTCCAGACAAACAACGCAAGACATTATTTATTTTCTTACATTTTGATTTAATTTGATCAATTTGCTCTTTCCATGTCAGCTTTTCGTCTAAAAGAACTCGTTGTTCAAGTTCTTGGTTATTTAACTTTAATGAAATTTTCTTGTGTTTCTTAGAAAAACAAATGACCTGTGATTTTGTTAGTGATATGTTAAAACCCCACTTTTGTGACCACTTTTCCACTGCAATAATTGCTGTCTGCATTTTCTTTTGCATATATTCCACATTTCTTCCCCTTATCCAAAGGGCCCCGTCATAATGATTCCCTTTCATGGGAACTTCGATCTGTGTCTTCTAGGGGTCGCTATGGGGGATGCCTTGTCGTGACCCGTGTCTGAAGCATACATTGAAAAAACACCAACTCGTTGGCCGGCGACAGCCATGACGTCACTACCGGTGCGACTATAGTATAAATAGGCGCCGGGAGCTACACATCATTCTCTTCTTCGTCTTCATTGACTGTTCTGTTTGAAGCGTGCATTTCCAAGGAAAAAGTAAGAGCTATCTCTATTTATTATGGCGAGCACTAGCAGAGCATTTAGAAGGTGTGTGCATCCGTGTCATCGCTATTTGACACCAGATGACACACACGATCTATGTGTTGTTTGTTTGGGCGAAGAGCACGCCTGTCCTCGAGGGGGCATTGGGAGTTTTTTTCCAATGAAAAAGCTCCGTTCTCATTTGTCTCTCTTTTCAAGTAAAGAGGGGCAGCCATCTGCTTCCCACGGTTCAGGACCCGCCGCTGCTGAGGCTGAGCCCTCCCAATCCTCCTGCCCTGCGTATGATGAGTCTTGGAAGTTATGGATCGCGCCACGTATGTAACCATGGTTCCCTGAGTAGGGAACGAGACACTGCGTCCTCTAGGTTTCTTACCATGCTGCCGACTTTATACTATAGTTGCACCGGTAGTGACGTCATGGCTGTCGCCGGCCAACGAGTTGGTGTTTTTTCAATGTATGCTTCAGACACGGGTCACGACGAGGCTTCCCCCATAGCGACCCCTAGAGGACGCAGTGTCTCGTTCCCTACTCAGGGAACCATGGTTACATAAGTAACCTGAGACGTTTTCCTATATTGTGATCAATTTCTTCAAAAACGTCATTAATCATTATATTAAATATTAGCGGACTGCATACACTACCTTGTAGTGTACCATTTTCTACAGAGTGCATACCTGAGTAATCCTTTCCAACCCTTACTTCAATTGTCCTATCAAATAAAAAGTCTAATACCCAATTATACATCCTATCCCCTATACCTAATTTATTTAACTTAATAAGGAGTCCCTCTTTCCATAGCATATCATATGCTTTTTCAATATCAAAAAACACAGCTATTTCCTTTTTATGCCAGTCATTCTTTTAATCATTCCCCAAATATCTGATAATTGTGTCTCTCTTCCTATTGCACTGCAAAACATTTTCCAATACACACGCTTCGCTGTTCTTATATTTTTCTGAACTACTGCTTGTGCTCTTTTGCATTGTATTAGTGTCCCCAGCGAATGATGTTTTCCCAATTGTCTAAATACTTTATTTCTATTTTTAATCGCTTTCTTACAATTTTCATTCCACCAGGGAACACTTTTTCTCTTCATTCCCTCTGTACTTTTTGGGATTGCTTCCTCTGCTGACTGTATAATTATTGTAACCAGATGATCATTGAATTTGTCCACCTCAGCTATGTGCCTTTTAAAAAGTTCTTCATATTTAATTTGATTAATTATTTGAAATTTATCCCAATCTGCTTTATTAAAATTCCATTTCGCTATTTTCCTTGATTCATCTTGATTTACCTCTATTCCAACTATAATCATTATGGGGTAATGATCACTACCAATTAATGTTTTATTTAAAACATCCCATTTTGTAATACCCGCAATCTCCCTAGTTGTTAAGGTCAGGTCTATTACACTTTCCTTGTTTTGATAACTGTTATATCTAGTTCCTCTTCCAGCATTTATACACACTAGTTTTTTCTCATCAATAAACTCTTCTATACTTATGCCATTTGGATCTGTATAACTACTACCCTACAGTGTACTATGTGCATTACAATCCCCACACCAAACTATTTTACACTTTATTGGTCCTCCAATAGTATTCAGTTTATCATAAACAAGCCTTTCACATGGATTATAAAAGTTAATAATTGTGACATCTTCTGGCCCTACCCAGATCTTTACTGTTAGTGATTCTTGCTCGCTCCCAATATTAATTACATTATATTTAATTCCATTTAGCAAAAAAATAGCTACACCACCACCACTTCTGTCTTTCCTATCATTTCTTATTTCTTTATATCCATATAATACAAAGTCCCATTCTGGTTTCTTGAATACATATGACATGCGGTTTATTTTGTAAAGTTGATACATATTGTTTGAACTCCTGACCATTAGCAATTAAACTTCTTGCATTCCACTGCAGTATATTTAATGTACTGCAGTATCTCCATCCCATATTTGAGAAGTAGTAGTTACTCCTCCCAACATACTCTCTACTGTTTCCCTTCCCAGACCTTTAATTCCAAGATATTTCTCTGCTGATCTCACTATTATCTTGATTTTCTCAGTTTTCTTATCAGTTTGTGCTGTACAGTTGATCACATCTACAATAAATAGGATAAAATCTTTTTTGCCTACTATCAACGTATCTTCCTTTATCTTGGCACAACCATCACATCCACTCTTTGTGATACCTTCTGTTTCCTTCTCTTTTGGTCTTTCTGACTGAACCAGCTCTCTTTTCACTGCTTCTGCATATGAGATCCCTTGAGATGTTTTCACTCTCTGAACTTCTGCTGCTTTCTTACTGATTTCACATCCTCGGTATGCTGAACTATAGTCACCTCCGCAATTACAGCATTTCAGCTTTGCTCCTTCTTCACATTTCCCATACTCATGTTCTCCTGCACACCTTCCACATTTTTGCTTGCCTCTACACACGGCTGCAACATGTCCATACTTTTGGCATTTGAAACATCTTAGTGGTGGAGGAACGTATGGCCTGACTTCATAACTCATATATCCAATGTATACTCTAGACGGTAACTTTTCACTGTCTATTTTAAGCATCACTGCTAAGCTATCACATTTCTCCCCATTTCTGGTTGTTTTCAGACGTTTTACTTCAACCACTTTGGCTGCAATGTATACTCTAGACGGTAACTTTTCACTGTCTATTTTAAGCATCACTGCTAAGCTATCACATTTATCCCCATTTCTGGTTGTTTTCAGACGTTTTACTTCAACCACTTTGGCTCCAGTTACATTGTCTTTAGTTTGTTCAGTTGTTACGGCTGTAGGAACCCCAGAGATAACTCCTCTGACAAACTTCTTATTCTCTACCCTTGTAACGACCACTCTTTGTCCCTTGATTTTATTTAGTTTGGCGGCCTTATTTTGTTGGGTATTGTCTTTACATTTCATTAGTAATGCTTCATTTCGCATAATTCTTGCACTTTTAATTTCTCCTATTAGTTTATTTAGTGATACTGTAAGTTGAATTTGGTTCCACTTACCAAATGATGATCCTTCCTGCACTAGCTTCATTATTACTTTGTATTCTCCATATTGCTTATCGATTTCCACTGTAGTTTCTCCAATTCCTTGATCACTGTCCGTACCCTCACCATTTGAGATGTTTTTTTGTTTATGCCGTCTACGCTTTTGATTAGTTTTAATGTCTACCGAATTCCAGTCTTCAAATTTCCCGCTACCTACTTCCATTCTTTCTGCTTCGCTATCAAATCCGTCACTTCCTTCTGCCATCTCCTGTCCATTCACAGTCCAGTTGTTGCCAACCAACCGCCAAGCCCTCGCCCGGTGTCACCATTCTTCTTCTTCTGTGGATTTATTGGCGGGTCGCATACCAGCTTTTAAGGTGCATACCGCCACCTCCTGTGCTGGAGTGTGAAGTGATTTCAGTCTAGGTATATATTATGAATTCTATATGCTATTCTTAAGTCCACTATTCCTAATGAATTTTAAAATTGTCTTTATTATTTTACCACATCCTTGTTTTGTGTGTAATATGTTGCAGATTGAAAATTCAGTGCATCCTAAGTTCTGTAATTCTCTTTGTTGTTCATTCCTTTCCTGTTCATACCTAGGACAGAGTAACAACACATGACCAACTGTTTCCTTTACTTGGCATGTTTCACATAATCCAGTATTGTATTTTCCTATTATATGAAGTGTAGAATTAAGTTTTGTATGACCCATCCTTAGTCTTGTTAAAATGACCTGATCTTCCCTATTTAAGTTCAGTATCATTTTGCTTTGACTTACCCTGTTTTGTATAT